>NW_028232348.1:0-46189 GCF_054491065.1 Syngnathus leptorhynchus | reverse complement strand
GGTTATTTCTTCATGTATAATGATCAACTCGATACTCCCTAGCCCCCAACAGCCTTTTTTTTCATAACACTTTAACCAGAGTGACGGGAGAGCGGCATTTCAGAAAACGTGCTTATCTCGGCGAGAAAAAGCGATTTCGGCAATAAAATTTAAAACGCGTGTAAAACATAAACCAAACGATGAAATTGGTTATTTCTTCATGTATAATGATCAACTCGATACTCCCTAGCCCCCAACAGCCTTTTTTTTCATAACACTTTAACCAGAGTGACGGGAGAGCGGCATTTCAGAAAACGTGCTTATCTCGGCGAGAAAAAGCGATTTCGGCAATAAAATTTAAAACGCGTGTAAAACATAAACCAAACGATGAAATTGGTTATTTCTTCATGTATAATGATCAACTCGATACTCCCTAGCCCCCAACAGCCTTTTTTTTCATAACACTTTAACCAGAGTGACGGGAGAGCGGCATTTCAGAAAACGTGCTTATCTCGGCGAGAAAAAGCGATTTCGGCAATAAAATTTAAAACGCGTGTAAAACATAAACCAAACGATGAAATTGGTTATTTCTTCATGTATAATGATCAACTCGATACTCCCTAGCCCCCAACAGCCTTTTTTTTCATAACACTTTAACCAGAGTGACGGGAGAGCGGCATTTCAGAAAACGTGCTTATCTCGGCGAGAAAAAGCGATTTCGGCAATAAAATTTAAAACGCGTGTAAAACATAAACCAAACGATGAAATTGGTTATTTCTTCATGTATAATGATCAACTCGATACTCCCTAGCCCCCAACAGCCTTTTTTTTCATAACACTTTAACCAGAGTGACGGGAGAGCGGCATTTCAGAAAACGTGCTTATCTCGGCGAGAAAAAGCGATTTCGGCAATAAAATTTAAAACGCGTGTAAAACATAAACCAAACGATGAAATTGGTTATTTCTTCATGTATAATGATCAACTCGATACTCCCTAGCCCCCAACAGCCTTTTTTTTCATAACACTTTAACCAGAGTGACGGGAGAGCGGCATTTCAGAAAACGTGCTTATCTCGGCGAGAAAAAGCGATTTCGGCAATAAAATTTAAAACGCGTGTAAAACATAAACCAAACGATGAAATTGGTTATTTCTTCATGTATAATGATCAACTCGATACTCCCTAGCCCCCAACAGCCTTTTTTTTCATAACACTTTAACCAGAGTGACGGGAGAGCGGCATTTCAGAAAACGTGCTTATCTCGGCGAGAAAAAGCGATTTCGGCAATAAAATTTAAAACGCGTGTAAAACATAAACCAAACGATGAAATTGGTTATTTCTTCATGTATAATGATCAACTCGATACTCCCTAGCCCCCAACAGCCTTTTTTTTCATAACACTTTAACCAGAGTGACGGGAGAGCGGCATTTCAGAAAACGTGCTTATCTCGGCGAGAAAAAGCGATTTCGGCAATAAAATTTAAAACGCGTGTAAAACATAAACCAAACGATGAAATTGGTTATTTCTTCATGTATAATGATCAACTCGATACTCCCTAGCCCCCAACAGCCTTTTTTTTCATAACACTTTAACCAGAGTGACGGGAGAGCGGCATTTCAGAAAACGTGCTTATCTCGGCGAGAAAAAGCGATTTCGGCAATAAAATTTAAAACGCGTGTAAAACATAAACCAAACGATGAAATTGGTTATTTCTTCATGTATAATGATCAACTCGATACTCCCTAGCCCCCAACAGCCTTTTTTTTCATAACACTTTAACCAGAGTGACGGGAGAGCGGCATTTCAGAAAACGTGCTTATCTCGGCGAGAAAAAGCGATTTCGGCAATAAAATTTAAAACGCGTGTAAAACATAAACCAAACGATGAAATTGGTTATTTCTTCATGTATAATGATCAACTCGATACTCCCTAGCCCCCAACAGCCTTTTTTTTCATAACACTTTAACCAGAGTGACGGGAGAGCGGCATTTCAGAAAACGTGCTTATCTCGGCGAGAAAAAGCGATTTCGGCAATAAAATTTAAAACGCGTGTAAAACATAAACCAAACGATGAAATTGGTTATTTCTTCATGTATAATGATCAACTCGATACTCCCTAGCCCCCAACAGCCTTTTTTTTCATAACACTTTAACCAGAGTGACGGGAGAGCGGCATTTCAGAAAACGTGCTTATCTCGGCGAGAAAAAGCGATTTCGGCAATAAAATTTAAAACGCGTGTAAAACATAAACCAAACGATGAAATTGGTTATTTCTTCATGTATAATGATCAACTCGATACTCCCTAGCCCCCAACAGCCTTTTTTTTCATAACACTTTAACCAGAGTGACGGGAGAGCGGCATTTCAGAAAACGTGCTTATCTCGGCGAGAAAAAGCGATTTCGGCAATAAAATTTAAAACGCGTGTAAAACATAAACCAAACGATGAAATTGGTTATTTCTTCATGTATAATGATCAACTCGATACTCCCTAGCCCCCAACAGCCTTTTTTTTCATAACACTTTAACCAGAGTGACGGGAGAGCGGCATTTCAGAAAACGTGCTTATCTCGGCGAGAAAAAGCGATTTCGGCAATAAAATTTAAAACGCGTGTAAAACATAAACCAAACGATGAAATTGGTTATTTCTTCATGTATAATGATCAACTCGATACTCCCTAGCCCCCAACAGCCTTTTTTTTCATAACACTTTAACCAGAGTGACGGGAGAGCGGCATTTCAGAAAACGTGCTTATCTCGGCGAGAAAAAGCGATTTCGGCAATAAAATTTAAAACGCGTGTAAAACATAAACCAAACGATGAAATTGGTTATTTCTTCATGTATAATGATCAACTCGATACTCCCTAGCCCCCAACAGCCTTTTTTTTCATAACACTTTAACCAGAGTGACGGGAGAGCGGCATTTCAGAAAACGTGCTTATCTCGGCGAGAAAAAGCGATTTCGGCAATAAAATTTAAAACGCGTGTAAAACATAAACCAAACGATGAAATTGGTTATTTCTTCATGTATAATGATCAACTCGATACTCCCTAGCCCCCAACAGCCTTTTTTTTCATAACACTTTAACCAGAGTGACGGGAGAGCGGCATTTCAGAAAACGTGCTTATCTCGGCGAGAAAAAGCGATTTCGGCAATAAAATTTAAAACGCGTGTAAAACATAAACCAAACGATGAAATTGGTTATTTCTTCATGTATAATGATCAACTCGATACTCCCTAGCCCCCAACAGCCTTTTTTTTCATAACACTTTAACCAGAGTGACGGGAGAGCGGCATTTCAGAAAACGTGCTTATCTCGGCGAGAAAAAGCTGATTTCGGCAATAAAATTTAAAACGCGTGTAAAACATAAACCAAACGATGAAATTGGTTATTTCTTCATGTATAATGATCAACTCGATACTCCCTAGCCCCCAACAGCCTTTTTTTTCATAACACTTTAACCAGAGTGACGGGAGAGCGGCATTTCAGAAAACGTGCTTATCTCGGCGAGAAAAAGCGATTTCGGCAATAAAATTTAAAACGCGTGTAAAACATAAACCAAACGATGAAATTGGTTATTTCTTCATGTATAATGATCAACTCGATACTCCCTAGCCCCCAACAGCCTTTTTTTTCATAACACTTTAACCAGAGTGACGGGAGAGCGGCATTTCAGAAAACGTGCTTATCTCGGCGAGAAAAAGCGATTTCGGCAATAAAATTTAAAACGCGTGTAAAACATAAACCAAACGATGAAATTGGTTATTTCTTCATGTATAATGATCAACTCGATACTCCCTAGCCCCCAACAGCCTTTTTTTTCATAATACTTTAACCAGAGTGACGGGAGAGCGGCATTTCAGAAAACGTGCTTATCTCGGCGAGAAAAAGCGATTTCGGCAATAAAATTTAAAACGCGTGTAAAACATAAACCAAACGATGAAAATTGGTTATTTCTTCATGTATAATGATCAACTCGATACTCCCTAGCCCCCAACAGCCTTTTTTTTCACAACACTTTAGCCAGAGTGACGGGAGAGCGGCATTTCAGAAAACGTGCTTATCTCGGCGAGAAAAAGCGATTTCGGCAATAAAATTTAAAACGCGTGTAAAACATAAACCAAACGATGAAATTGGTTATTTCTTCATGTATAATGATCAACTCGATACTCCCTAGCCCCCAACAGCCTTTTTTTTCACAACACTTTAACCAGAGTGACGGGAGAGCGGCATTTCAGAAAACGTGCTTATCTCGGCGAGAAAAAGCGATTTCGGCAATAAAATTTAAAACGCGTGTAAAACATAAACCAAACGATGAAATTGGTTATTTCTTCATGTATAATGATCAACTCGATACTCCCTAGCCCCCAACAGCCTTTTTTTTCATAACACTTTAACCAGAGTGACGGGAGAGCGGCATTTCAGAAAACGTGCTTATCTCGGCGAGAAAAAGCGATTTCGGCAATAAAATTTAAAACGCGTGTAAAACATAAACCAAACGATGAAATTGGTTATTTCTTCATGTATAATGATCAACTCGATACTCCCTAGCCCCCAACAGCCTTTTTTTTCATAACACTTTAACCAGAGTGACGGGAGAGCGGCATTTCAGAAAACGTGCTTATCTCGGCGAGAAAAAGCGATTTCGGCAATAAAATTTAAAACGCGTGTAAAACATAAACCAAACGATGAAATTGGTTATTTCTTCATGTATAATGATCAACTCGATACTCCCTAGCCCCCAACAGCCTTTTTTTTCATAACACTTTAACCAGAGTGACGGGAGAGCGGCATTTCAGAAAACGTGCTTATCTCGGCGAGAAAAAGCGATTTCGGCAATAAAATTTAAAACGCGTGTAAAACATAAACCAAACGATGAAATTGGTTATTTCTTCATGTATAATGATCAACTCGATACTCCCTAGCCCCCAACAGCCTTTTTTTTCATAACACTTTAACCAGAGTGACGGGAGAGCGGCATTTCAGAAAACGTGCTTATCTCGGCGAGAAAAAGCGATTTCGGCAATAAAATTTAAAACGCGTGTAAAACATAAACCAAACGATGAAATTGGTTATTTCTTCATGTATAATGATCAACTCGATACTCCCTAGCCCCCAACAGCCTTTTTTTTCATAACACTTTAACCAGAGTGACGGGAGAGCGGCATTTCAGAAAACAGTGCTTATCTCGGCGAGAAAAAGCGATTTCGGCAATAAAATTTAAAACGCGTGTAAAACATAAACCAAACGATGAAATTGGTTATTTCTTCATGTATAATGATCAACTCGATACTCCCTAGCCCCCAACAGCCTTTTTTTTCATAACACTTTAACCAGAGTGACGGGAGAGCGGCATTTCAGAAAACGTGCTTATCTCGGCGAGAAAAAGCGATTTCGGCAATAAAAATTTAAAACGCGTGTAAAACATAAACCAAACGATGAAATTGGTTATTTCTTCATGTATAATGATCAACTCGATACTCCCTAGCCCCCAACAGCCTTTTTTTTCATAACACTTTAACCAGAGTGACGGGAGAGCGGCATTTCAGAAAACGTGCTTATCTCGGCGAGAAAAAGCGATTTCGGCAATAAAATTTAAAACGCGTGTAAAACATAAACCAAACGATGAAATTGGTTATTTCTTCATGTATAATGATCAACTCGATACTCCCTAGCCCCCAACAGCCTTTTTTTTCATAACACTTTAACCAGAGTGACGGGAGAGCGGCATTTCAGAAAACGTGCTTATCTCGGCGAGAAAAAGCGATTTCGGCAATAAAATTTAAAACGCGTGTAAAACATAAACCAAACGATGAAATTGGTTATTTCTTCATGTATAATGATCAACTCGATACTCCCTAGCCCCCAACAGCCTTTTTTTTTCATAACACTTTAACCAGAGTGACGGGAGAGCGGCATTTCAGAAAACGTGCTTATCTCGGCGAGAAAAAGCGATTTCGGCAATAAAATTTAAAACGCGTGTAAAACATAAACCAAACGATGAAATTGGTTATTTCTTCATGTATAATGATCAACTCGATACTCCCTAGCCCCAAACAGCCTTTTTTTTCACAACACTTTAACCAGAGTGACGGGAGAGCGGCATTTCAGAAAACGTGCTTATCTCGGCGAGAAAAAGCGATTTCGGCAATAAAATTTAAAACGCGTGTAAAACATAAACCAAACGATGAAATTGGTTATTTCTTCATGTATAATGATCAACTCGATACTCCCTAGCCCCCAACAGCCTTTTTTTTCACAACACTTTAACCAGAGTGACGGGAGAGCGGCATTTCAGAAAACGTGCTTATCTCGGCGAGAAAAAGCGATTTCGGCAATAAAATTTAAAACGCGTGTAAAACATAAACCAAACGATGAAATTGGTTATTTCTTCATGTATAATGATCAACTCGATACTCCCTAGCCCCCAACAGCCTTTTTTTTTCATAACACTTTAACCAGAGTGACGGGAGAGCGGCATTTCAGAAAACGTGCTTATCTCGGCGAGAAAAAGCGATTTCGGCAATAAAATTTAAAACGCGTGTAAAACATAAACCAAACGATGAAATTGGTTATTTCTTCATGTATAATGATCAACTCGATACTCCCTAGCCCCCAACAGCCTTTTTTTTCATAACACTTTAACCAGAGTGACGGGAGAGCGGCATTTCAGAAAACGTGCTTATCTCGGCGAGAAAAAGCGATTTCGGCAATAAAATTTAAAACGCGTGTAAAACATAAACCAAACGATGAAATTGGTTATTTCTTCATGTATAATGATCAACTCGATACTCCCTAGCCCCCAACAGCCTTTTTTTTCATAACACTTTAACCAGAGTGACGGGAGAGCGGCATTTCAGAAAACGTGCTTATCTCGGCGAGAAAAAGCGATTTCGGCAATAAAATTTAAAACGCGTGTAAAACATAAACCAAACGATGAAATTGGTTATTTCTTCATGTATAATGATCAACTCGATACTCCCTAGCCCCCAACAGCCTTTTTTTTCATAACACTTTAACCAGAGTGACGGGAGAGCGGCATTTCAGAAAACGTGCTTATCTCGGCGAGAAAAAGCGATTTCGGCAATAAAATTTAAAACGCGTGTAAAACATAAACCAAACGATGAAATTGGTTATTTCTTCATGTATAATGATCAACTCGATACTCCCTAGCCCCCAACAGCCTTTTTTTTCATAACACTTTAACCAGAGTGACGGGAGAGCGGCATTTCAGAAAACGTGCTTATCTCGGCGAGAAAAAGCGATTTCGGCAATAAAATTTAAAACGCGTGTAAAACATAAACCAAACGATGAAATTGGTTATTTCTTCATGTATAATGATCAACTCGATACTCCCTAGCCCCCAACAGCCTTTTTTTTTCATAACACTTTAACCAGAGTGACGGGAGAGCGGCATTTCAGAAAACGTGCTTATCTCGGCGAGAAAAAGCGATTTCGGCAATAAAATTTAAAACGCGTGTAAAACATAAACCAAACGATGAAATGGGTTATTTCTTCATGTATAATGATCAACTCGATACTCCCTAGCCCCCAACAGCCTTTTTTTTTCATAACACTTTAACCAGAGTGACGGGAGAGCGGCATTTCAGAAACGTGCTTATCTCGGCGAGAAAAAGCGATTTCGGGCAATAAAATTTAAAACGCGTGTAAAACATAAACCAAACGATGAAATGGGTTATTTCTTCATGTATAATGATCAACTCGATACTCCCTAGCCCCCAACAGCCTTTTTTTTCATAACACTTTAACCAGAGTGACGGGAGAGCGGCATTTCAGAAAACGTGCTTATCTCGGCGAGAAAAAGCGATTTCGGCAATAAAATTTAAAACGCGTGTAAAACATAAACCAAACGATGAAATTGGTTATTTCTTCATGTATAATGATCAACTCGATACTCCCTAGCCCCCAACAGCCTTTTTTTTCATAACACTTTAACCAGAGTGACGGGAGAGCGGCATTTCAGAAAACGTGCTTATCTCGGCGAGAAAAAGCGATTTCGGCAATAAAATTTAAAACGCGTGTAAAACATAAACCAAACGATGAAATTGGTTATTTCTTCATGTATAATGATCAACTCGATACTCCCTAGCCCCCAACAGCCTTTTTTTTCATAACACTTTAACCAGAGTGACGGGAGAGCGGCATTTCAGAAAACGTGCTTATCTCGGCGAGAAAAAGCGATTTCGGCAATAAAATTTAAAACGCGTGTAAAACATAAACCAAACGATGAAATTGGTTATTTCTTCATGTATAATGATCAACTCGATACTCCCTAGCCCCCAACAGCCTTTTTTTTTCATAACACTTTAACCAGAGTGACGGGAGAGCGGCATTTCAGAAAACGTGCTTATCTCGGCGAGAAAAAGCGATTTCGGCAATAAAATTTAAAACGCGTGTAAAACATAAACCAAACGATGAAATTGGTTATTTCTTCATGTATAATGATCAACTCGATACTCCCTAGCCCCCAACAGCCTTTTTTTTCATAACACTTTAACCAGAGTGACGGGAGAGCGGCATTTCAGAAAACGTGCTTATCTCGGCGAGAAAAAGCGATTTCGGCAATAAAATTTAAAACGCGTGTAAAACATAAACCAAACGATGAAATTGGTTATTTCTTCATGTATAATGATCAACTCGATACTCCCTAGCCCCCAACAGCCCTTTTTTTTCATAACACTTTAACCAGAGTGACGGGAGAGCGGCATTTCAGAAAACGTGCTTATCTCGGCGAGAAAAAGCGATTCGGCAATAAAATTTAAAACGCGTGTAAAACATAAACCAAACGATGAAATTGGTTATTTCTTCATGTATAATGATCAACTCGATACTCCCTAGCCCCCAACAGCCTTTTTTTTCATAACACTTTAACCAGAGTGACGGGAGAGCGGCATTTCAGAAAACGTGCTTATCTCGGCGAGAAAAAGCGATTTCGGCAATAAAATTTAAAACGCGTGTAAAACATAAACCAAACGATGAAATTGGTTATTTCTTCATGTATAATGATCAACTCGATACTCCCTAGCCCCCAACAGCCTTTTTTTTCATAACACTTTAACCAGAGTGACGGGAGAGCGGCATTTCAGAAAACGTGCTTATCTCGGCGAGAAAAAGCGATTTCGGCAATAAAATTTAAAACGCGTGTAAAACATAAACCAAACGATGAAATTGGTTATTTCTTCATGTATAATGATCAACTCGATACTCCCTAGCCCCCAACAGCCTTTTTTTTCATAACACTTTAACCAGAGTGACGGGAGAGCGGCATTTCAGAAAACGTGCTTATCTCGGCGAGAAAAAGCGATTTCGGCAATAAAATTTAAAACGCGTGTAAAACATAAACCAAACGATGAAATTGGTTATTTCTTCATGTATAATGATCAACTCGATACTCCCTAGCCCCCAACAGCCTTTTTTTTCATAACACTTTAACCAGAGTGACGGGAGAGCGGCATTTCAGAAAACGTGCTTATCTCGGCGAGAAAAAGCGATTTCGGCAATAAAATTTAAAACGCGTGTAAAACATAACCAAACGATGAAATTGGTTATTTCTTCATGTATAATGATCAACTCGATACTCCCTAGCCCCCAACAGCCTTTTTTTTCACTAACACTTTAACCAGAGTGACGGGAGAGCGGCATTTCAGAAAACGTGCTTATCTCGGCGAGAAAAAGCGATTTCGGCAATAAAATTTAAAACGCGTGTAAAACATAAACCAAACGATGAAATTGGTTATTTCTTCATGTATAATGATCAACTCGATACTCCCTAGCCCCCAACAGCCTTTTTTTTCATAACACTTTAACCAGAGTGACGGGAGAGCGGCATTTCAGAAAACGTGCTTATCTCGGCGAGAAAAAGCGATTTCGGCAATAAAATTTAAAACGTGTGTAAAACATAAACCAAACGATGAAATTGGTTATTTCTTCATGTATAATGATCAACTCGATACTCCCTAGCCCCCAACAGCCTTTTTTTTCATAACACTTTAACCAGAGTGACGGGAGAGCGGCATTTCAGAAAACGTGCTTATCTCGGCGAGAAAAAGCGATTTCGGCAATAAAATTTAAAACGCGTGTAAAACATAAACCAAACGATGAAATTGGTTATTTCTTCATGTATAATGATCAACTCGATACTCCCTAGCCCCCAACAGCCTTTTTTTTCATAACACTTTAACCAGAGTGACGGGAGAGCGGCATTTCAGAAAACGTGCTTATCTCGGCGAGAAAAAGCGATTTCGGCAATAAAATTTAAAACGCGTGTAAAACATAAACTAAACGATGAAATTGGTTATTTCTTCATGTATAATGATCAACTCGATACTCCCTAGCCCCCAACAGCCTTTTTTTTCATAACACTTTAACCAGAGTGACAAGAGAGCGGCATTTCAGAAAACGTGCTTATCTCGGCGAGAAAAAGCGATTTCGGCAATAAAATTTAAAACGCGTGTAAAACATAAACCAAACGATGAAATTGGTTATTTCTTCATGTATAATGATCAACTCGATACTCCCTAGCCCCCAACAGCCTTTTTTTTCATAACACTTTAACCAGAGTGACGGGAGTGCGGCATTTCAGAAAACGTGCTTATCTCGGCGAGAAAAAGCGATTTCGGCAATAAAATTTAAAACGCGTGTAAAACATAAACCAAACGATGAAATTGGTTATTTCTTCATGTATAATGATCAACTCGATACTCCCTAGCCCCCAACAGCCTTTTTTTTCATAACACTTTAACCAGAGTGACGGGAGAGCGGCATTTCAGAAAACGTGCTTATCTCGGCGAGAAAAAGCGATTTCGGCAATAAAATTTAAAACGCGTGTAAAACATAAACCAAACGATGAAATTGGTTATTTCTTCATGTATAATGATCAACTCGATACTCCCTAGCCCCCAACAGCCTTTTTTTTCATAACACTTTAACCAGAGTGACGGGAGAGCGGCATTTCAGAAAACGTGCTTATCTCGGCGAGAAAAAGCGATTTCGGCAATAAAATTTAAAACGCGTGTAAAACATAAACCAAACGATGAAATTGGTTATTTCTTCATGTATAATGATCAACTCGATACTCCCTAGCCCCCAACAGCCTTTTTTTTCATAACACTTTAACCAGAGTGACGGGAGAGCGGCATTTCAGAAAACGTGCTTATCTCGGCGAGAAAAAGCGATTTCGGCAATAAAATTTAAAACGCGTGTAAAACATAAACCAAACGATGAAATTGGTTATTTCTTCATGTATAATGATCAACTCGATACTCCCTAGCCCCCAACAGCCTTTTTTTTCATAACACTTTAACCAGAGTGACGGGAGAGCGGCATTTCAGAAAACGTGCTTATCTCGGCGAGAAAAAGCGATTTCGGCAATAAAATTTAAAACGCGTGTAAAACATAAACCAAACGATGAAATTGGTTATTTCTTCATGTATAATGATCAACTCGATACTCCCTAGCCCACAACAGCCTTTTTTTTCATAACACTTTAACCAGAGTGACGGGAGAGCGGCATTTCAGAAAACGTGCTTATCTCGGCGAGAAAAAGCGATTTCGGCAATAAAATTTAAAACGCGTGTAAAACATAAACCAAACGATGAAATTGGTTATTTCTTCATGTATAATGATCAACTCGATACTCCCTAGCCCCCAACAGCCTTTTTTTTCATAACACTTTAACCAGAGTGACGGGAGAGCGGCATTTCAGAAAACGTGCTTATCTCGGCGAGAAAAAGCGATTTCGGCAATAAAATTTAAAACGCGTGTAAAACATAAACCAAACGATGAAATTGGTTATTTCTTCATGTATAATGATCAACTCGATACTCCCTAGCCCCCAACAGCCTTTTTTTTCATAACACTTTAACCAGAGTGACGGGAGAGCGGCATTTCAGAAAACTTGCTTATCTCGGCGAGAAAAAGCGATTTCGGCAATAGAATTTAAAACGCGTGTAAAACATAAACCAAACGATGAAATTGGTTTTTTCTTCATGTATAATGATCAACTCGATACTCCCTAGCCCCCAACAGCCTTTTTTTTCATAACACTTTAACCAGAGTGACGGGAGAGCGGCATTTCAGAAAACGTGCTTATCTCGGCGAGAAAAAGCGATTTCGGCAATAAAATTTAAAACGCGTGTAAAACATAAACCAAACGATGAAATTGGTTATTTCTTCATGTATAATGATCAACTCGATACTCCCTAGCCCCCAACAGCCTTTTTTTTCACAACACTTTAACCAGAGTGACGGGAGAGCGGCATTTCAGAAAACGTGCTTGGCGAGAAAAAGCGATTTCGGCAATAAAATTTAAAACGCGTGTAAAACATAAACCAAACGATGAAATTGGTTATTTCTTCATGTATAATGATCAACTCTATACTCCCTAGCCCCCAACAGCCTTTTTTTTCATAACACTTTAACCAGAGTGACGGGAGAGCGGCATTTCAGAAAACGTGCTTATCTCGGCGAGAAAAAGCGATTTCGGCAATAAAATTTAAAACGCGTGTAAAACATAAACCAAACGATGAAATTGGTTATTTCTTCATGTATAATGATCAACTCGATACTCCCTAGCCCCCAACAGCCTTTTTTTTCATAACACTTTAACCAGAGTGACGGGAGAGCGGCATTTCAGAAAACGTGCTTATCTCGGCGAGAAAAAGCGATTTCGGCAATAAAATTTAAAACGCGTGTAAAACATAAACCAAACGATGAAATTGGTTATTTCTTCATGTATAATGATCAACTTGATACTCCCTAGCCCCCAACAGCCTTTTTTTTCACAACACTTTAACCAGAGTGACGGGAGAGCGGCATTTCAGAAAACGTGCTTATCTCGGCGAGAAAAAGCGATTTCGGCAATAAAATTTAAAACGCGTGTAAAACATAAACCAAACGATGAAATTGGTTATTTCTTCATGTATAATGATCAACTCGATACTCCCTAGCCCCCAACAGCCTTTTTTTTCATAACACTTTAACCAGAGTGACGGGAGAGCGGCATTTCAGAAAACGTGCTTATCTCGGCGAGAAAAAGCGATTTCGGCAATAAAATTTAAAACGTGTGTAAAACATAAACCAAACGATGAAATTGGTTATTTCTTCATGTATAATGATCAACTCGATACTCCCTAGCCCCCAACAGCCTTTTTTTTTCATAACACTTTAACCAGAGTGACGGGAGAGCGGCATTTCAGAAAACGTGCTTATCTCGGCGAGAAAAAGCGATTTCGGCAATAAAATTTAAAACGCGTGTAAAACATAAACCAAACGATGAAATTGGTTATTTCTTCATGTATAATGATCAACTCGATACTCCCTAGCCCCCAACAGCCTTTTTTTTCATAACACTTTAACCAGAGTGACGGGAGAGCGGCATTTCAGAAAACGTGCTTATCTCGGCGAGAAAAAGCGATTTCGGCAATAAAATTTAAAACGCGTGTAAAACATAAACTAAACGATGAAATTGGTTATTTCTTCATGTATAATGATCAACTCGATACTCCCTAGCCCCCAACAGCCTTTTTTTTCATAACACTTTAACCAGAGTGACAAGAGAGCGGCATTTCAGAAAACGTGCTTATCTCGGCGAGAAAAAGCGATTTCGGCAATAAAATTTAAAACGCGTGTAAAACATAAACCAAACGATGAAATTGGTTATTTCTTCATGTATAATGATCAACTCGATACTCCCTAGCCCCCAACAGCCTTTTTTTTCATAACACTTTAACCAGAGTGACGGGAGTGCGGCATTTCAGAAAACGTGCTTATCTCGGCGAGAAAAAGCGATTTCGGCAATAAAATTTAAAACGCGTGTAAAACATAAACCAAACGATGAAATTGGTTATTTCTTCATGTATAATGATCAACTCGATACTCCCTAGCCCCCAACAGCCTTTTTTTTCATAACACTTTAACCAGAGTGACGGGAGAGCGGCATTTCAGAAAACGTGCTTATCTCGGCGAGAAAAAGCGATTTCGGCAATAAAATTTAAAACGCGTGTAAAACATAAACCAAACGATGAAATTGGTTATTTCTTCATGTATAATGATCAACTCGATACTCCCTAGCCCCCAACAGCCTTTTTTTTCATAACACTTTAACCAGAGTGACGGGAGAGCGGCATTTCAGAAAACGTGCTTATCTCGGCGAGAAAAAGCGATTTCGGCAATAAAATTTAAAACGCGTGTAAAACATAAACCAAACGATGAAATTGGTTATTTCTTCATGTATAATGATCAACTCGATACTCCCTAGCCCCCAACAGCCTTTTTTTTCATAACACTTTAACCAGAGTGACGGGAGAGCGGCATTTCAGAAAACGTGCTTATCTCGGCGAGAAAAAGCGATTTCGGCAATAAAATTTAAAACGCGTGTAAAACATAAACCAAACGATGAAATTGGTTATTTCTTCATGTATAATGATCAACTCGATACTCCCTAGCCCCCAACAGCCTTTTTTTTCATAACACTTTAACCAGAGTGACGGGAGAGCGGCATTTCAGAAAACGTGCTTATCTCGGCGAGAAAAAGCGATTTCGGCAATAAAATTTAAAACGCGTGTAAAACATAAACCAAACGATGAAATTGGTTATTTCTTCATGTATAATGATCAACTCGATACTCCCTAGCCCACAACAGCCTTTTTTTTCATAACACTTTAACCAGAGTGACGGGAGAGCGGCATTTCAGAAAACGTGCTTATCTCGGCGAGAAAAAGCGATTTCGGCAATAAAATTTAAAACGCGTGTAAAACATAAACCAAACGATGAAATTGGTTATTTCTTCATGTATAAAGATCAACTCGATACTCCCTAGCCCCCAACAGCCTTTTTTTTCATAACACTTTAACCAGAGTGACGGGAGAGCGGCATTTCAGAAAACGTGCTTATCTCGGCGAGAAAAAGCGATTTCGGCAATAAAATTTAAAACGCGTGTAAAACATAAACCAAACGATGAAATTGGTTATTTCTTCATGTATAATGATCAACTCGATACTCCCTAGCCCCCAACAGCCTTTTTTTTCATAACACTTTAACCAGAGTGACGGGAGAGCGGCATTTCAGAAAACTTGCTTATCTCGGCGAGAAAAAGCGATTTCGGCAATAGATTTTAAAACGCGTGTAAAACATAAACCAAACGATGAAATTGGTTTTTTCTTCATGTATAATGATCAATTCGATACTCCCTAGCCCCCAACAGCCTTTTTTTTCATAACACTTTAACCAGAGTGACGGGAGAGCGGCATTTCAGAAAACGTGCTTGGCGAGAAAAAGCGATTTCGGCAATAAAATTTAAAACGCGTGTAAAACATAAACCAAACGATGAAATTGGTTATTTCTTCATGTATAATGATCAACTCTATACTCCCTAGCCCCCAACAGCCTTTTTTTTCATAACACTTTAACCAGAGTGACGGGAGAGCGGCATTTCAGAAAACGTGCTTATCTCGGCGAGAAAAAGCGATTTCGGCAATAAAATTTAAAACGCGTGTAAAACATAAACCAAACGATGAAATTGGTTATTTCTTCATGTATAATGATCAACTCGATACTCCCTAGCCCCCAACAGCCTTTTTTTTCATAACACTTTAACCAGAGTGACGGGAGAGCGGCATTTCAGAAAACGTGCTTATCTCGGCGAGATAAAGCGATTTCGGCAATAAAATTTAAAACGCGTGTAAAACATAAACCAAACGATGAAATGGGTTATTTCTTCATGTATAATGATCAACTCGATACTCCCTAGCCCCCAACAGCCTTTTTTTTCATAACACTTTAACCAGAGTGACGGGAGAGCGGCATTTCAGAAAACGTGCTTATCTCGGCGAGAAAAAGCGATTTCGGCAATAAAATTTAAAACGCGTGTAAAACATAAACCAAACGATGAAATTGGTTATTTCTTCATGTATAATGATCAACTCGAGTCGAGCTCCAGGGAGAGAGGCTGATTTTTTGCTTTTTGAGGCCGACCGACGAACCGGCGCGGGGCGGACTCAAAAGCCCGCAGAGCCGTAGGCACTTAGAAAAGTTTCGCCTTTGGCTGTGAGCTCCAGGGGGAGAGGCTGGTTTTGCGTTATTTCAGGCCGGCTGGAGAACCGGCGCGGGTCGGACGCACAATCCCCGCAGAGCCGTGGGCACTTAGAAAATTTTCGCCAAGTTGGCTCTGAGCGCCTGGTACCTAATATGGAAGTATAGAGGCCGACTTTCGGGCAAGATCACGCCGCGTTAGGCTTCCAGGACCCCGGCTAAGCAATTTTACCGGCCCGCCCGGTTCTTTTTACACTTCCAGCTGGAGCTCAGCAGCGGCTTTTGGCGCAAGATCACGCCGGGTTAGGCTTCCAGGACCTCGGCTAAGCAATTCTACCGGGCCGCCCGGTTCTTTTTTTGAACCAGCCCGGTTCTTTTTACACTTCCAGCTGAAGCTCACGAGCGGCTTTTGGGACAAGATCACGCCGTGTTAGGCTTCCAGAGCCCCGGCTAAGCAATTTTACCGGCCCGCCCGGTTCTTTTTTTTTAACCAGCCCGGTTCTTTTTACACTTCCAGCTGGAGCTCAGCAGCGGCTTTTTGGACAATATCACGCCGGGTTAGGCTTCCAGGACCCCGGCTAAGCAATTTTACCGGGCCGCCCGGTTCTTTTTTTTAACCAGCCCGGTTCTTTTTACACTTCCAGCTGGAGCTCACGAGCGGCTTTTTGGACAAGATCACGCCTGGTTAGGCTTCCAGAGCCCCGGCTAAGCAATTTTAACGGGCCGCCCGGTTCTTTTTTTTAACCAGCCTGGTTCTTTTTACACTTCCAGCTGGAGCTCAGCAGCGGCTTTTTGGACAAGATCACGCCGTGTTAGGCTTCCAGAGCCCCGGCTAAGCAATTTTACCGGGTCGCCCGGTTCTTTTTTTAACCAGCCCGGTTCTTTTTACACTTCCAGCTGGAGCTCAGCAGCGGCTTTTTGCACAGTATCACGCCGGGTTAGGCTTCCAGGACCCCGGCTAGGCAATTTTACCGGGCCGCCCGGTTCTTTTTTTTAACCAGCCCGGTTCTTTTTACACTTCCAGCTGGAGCTCAGCAGCGGCTTTTTGGACAAGATCACGCCGTGTTAGGCTTCCAGAGCACCGGCTAAGCAATTTTACCGGGTCGCCCGGTTCTTTTTTTTAACCAGCCCGGTTCTTTTTACACTTCCAGCTGGAGCTCAGCAGCGGCTTTTTGGACAAGATCACGCCGTGTTAGGCTTCCAGAGCCCCGGCTAAGCAATTTTACCGGGTCGCCCGGTTCTTTTTTTAACCAGCCCGGTTCTTTTTACACATCCAGCTGGAGCTCAGCAGCGTGTAAAACATAAACCAAACGATGAAATTGGTTATTTCTTCATGTATAATGATCAACTCGATACTCCCTAGCCCCCAACAGCCTTTTTTTTCATAACACTTTAACCAGAGTGACGGGAGAGCGGCATTTCAGAAAACTTGCTTATCTCGGCGAGAAAAAGCGATTTCGGCAATAGAATTTAAAACGCGTGTAAAACATAAACCAAACGATGAAATTGGTTTTTTCTTCATGTATAATGATCAACTCGATACTCCCTAGCCCCCAACAGCCTTTTTTTTCATAACACTTTAACCAGAGTGACGGGAGAGCGGCATTTCAGAAAACGTGCTTATCTCGGCGAGAAAAGCGATTTCGGCAATAAAATTTAAAACGCGTGTAAAACATAAACCAAACGATGAAATTGGTTATTTCTTCATGTATAATGATCAACTCGATACTCCCTAGCCCCCAACAGCCTTTTTTTTCATAACACTTTAACCAGAGTGACGGGAGAGCGGCATTTCAGAAAACGTGCTTATCTCGGCGAGAAAAAGCGATTTCGGCAATAAAATTTAAAACGCGTGTAAAACATAAACCAAACGATGAAATTGGTTATTTCTTCATGTATAATGATCAACTCGATACTCCCTAGCCCCCAACAGCCTTTTTTTTCATAACACTTTAACCAGAGTGACGGGAGAGCGGCATTTCAGAAAACGTGCTTATCTCGGCGAGAAAAAGCGATTTCGGCAATAAAATTTAAAACGCGTGTAAAACATAAACCAAACGATGAAATTGGTTATTTCTTCATGTATAATGATCAACTCGATACTCCCTAGCCCCCAACAGCCTTTTTTTTCATAACACTTTAACCAGAGTGACGGGAGAGCGGCATTTCAGAAAACGTGCTTATCTCGGCGAGAAAAAGCGATTTCGGCAATAAAATTTAAAACGCGTGTAAAACATAAACCAAACGATGAAATTGGTTATTTCTTCATGTATAATGATCAACTCGATACTCCCTAGCCCCCAACAGCCTTTTTTTTCACAACACTTTAACCAGAGTGACGGGAGAGCGGCATTTCAGAAAACGTGCTTATCTCGGCGAGAAAAAGTGATTTTGGCAATAAAATTTAAAACGCGTGTAAAACATAAACCAAACGATGAAATTGGTTATTTCTTCATGTATAATGATCAACTCGATACTCCCTAGCCCCCAACAGCCTTTTTTTTCATAACACTTTAACCAGAGTGACGGGAGAGCGGCATTTCAGAAAATGTGCTTATCTCGGCGAGAAAAAGCGATTTCGGCAATAAAATTTAAAACGCGTGTAAAACATAAACCAAACGATGAAATTGGTTATTTCTTCATGTATAATGATCAACTCGATACTCCCTAGCCCCCAACAGCCTTTTTTTTCACAACACTTTAACCAGAGTGACGGGAGAGCGGCATTTCAGAAAACGTGCTTATCTCGGCGAGAAAAAGCGATTTCGGCAATAAAATTTAAAACGCGTGTAAAACATAAACCAAACGATGAAATTGGTTATTTCTTCATGTATAATGATCAACTCGATACTCCCTAGCCCCCAACAGCCTTTTTTTTCATAACACTTTAACCAGAGTGACGGGAGAGCGGCATTTCAGAAAACTTGCTTATCTCGGCGAGAAAAAGCGATTTCGGCAATAGAATTTAAAACGCGTGTAAAACATAAACCAAACGATGAAATTGGTTTTTTCTTCATGTATAATGATCAACTCGATACTCCCTAGCCCCCAACAGCCTTTTTTTTCATAACACTTTAACCAGAGTGACGGGAGAGCGGCATTTCAGAAAACGTGCTTATCTCGGCGAGAAAAAGCGATTTCGGCAATAAAATTTAAAACGAATGTAAAACATAAACCAAACGATGAAATTGGTTATTTCTTCATGTATAATGATCAACTCGATACTCCCTAGCCCCCAACAGCCTTTTTTTTCATAACACTTTAACCAGAGTGACGGGAGAGCGGCATTTCAGAAAACGTGCTTATCTCGGCGAGAAAAAGCGATTTCGGCAATAAAATTTAAAACGCGTGTAAAACATAAACCAAACGATGAAATTGGTTATTTCTTCATGTATAATGATCAACTCGATACTCCCTAGCCCCCAACAGCCTTTTTTTTCATAACACTTTAACCAGAGTGACGGGAGAGCGGCATTTCAGAAAACGTGCTTATCTCGGCGAGAAAAAGCGATTTCGGCAATAAAATTTAAAACGCGTGTAAAACATAAACCAAACGATGAAATTGGTTATTTCTTCATGTATAATGATCAACTCGATACTCCCTAGCCCCCAACAGCCTTTTTTTTCATAACACTTTAACCAGAGTGACGGGAGAGCGGCATTTCAGAAAACGTGCTTATCTCGGCGAGAAAAAGCGATTTCGGCAATAAAATTTAAAACGCGTGTAAAACATAAACCAAACGATGAAATTGGTTATTTCTTCATGTATAATGATCAACTCGATACTCCCTAGCCCCCAACAGCCTTTTTTTTCACAACACTTTAACCAGAGTGACGGGAGAGCGGCATTTCAGAAAACGTGCTTATCTCGGCGAGAAAAAGTGATTTTGGCAATAAAATTTAAAACGCGTGTAAAACATAAACCAAACGATGAAATTGGTTATTTCTTCATGTATAATGATCAACTCGATACTCCCTAGCCCCCAACAGCCTTTTTTTTCATAACACTTTAACCAGAGTGACGGGAAAGCGGCATTTCAGAAAATGTGCTTATCTCGGCGAGAAAAAGCGATTTCGGCAATAAAATTTAAAACGCGTGTAAAACATAAACCAAACGATGAAATTGGTTATTTCTTCATGTATAATGATCAACTCGATACTCCCTAGCCCCCAACAGCCTTTTTTTTCATAACACTTTAACCAGAGTGACGGGAGAGCGGCATTTCAGAAAACGTGCTTATCTCGGCGAGAAAAAGCGATTTCGGCAATAAAATTTAAAACGCGTGTAAAACATAAACCAAACGATGAAATTGGTTATTTCTTCATGTATAATGATCAACTCGATACTCCCTAGCCCCCAACAGCCTTTTTTTTCATAATACTTTAACCAGAGTGACGGGAGACCGGCATTTCAGAAAACGTGCTTATCTCGGCGAGAAAAAGCGATTTCGGCAATAAAATTTAAAACGCGTGTAAAACATAAACCAAACGATAAAAATTGGTTATTTCTTCATGTATAATGATCAACTCGATACTCCCTAGCCCCCAACAGCCTTTTTTTTCATAACACTTTAGCCAGAGTGACGGGAGAGCGGCATTTCAGAAAACGTGCTTATCTCGGCGAGAAAAAGCGATTTCAGCAATAAAATTTAAAACGCGTGTAAAACATAAACCAAACGATGAAATTGGTTATTTCTTCATGTATAATGATCAACTCGATACTCCCTAGCCCCCAACAGCCTTTTTTTTCATAACACTTTAACCAGAGTGACGGGAGAGCGGCATTTCAGAAAACGTGCTTATCTCGGCGAGAAAAAGCGATTTCGGCAATAAAATTTAAAACGCGTGTAAAACATAAACCAAACGATGAAATTGGTTATTTCTTCATGTATAATGATCAACTCGATACTCCCTAGCCCCCAACAGCCTTTTTTTTCATAACACTTTAACCAGAGTGACGGGAGAGCGGCATTTCAGAAAACGTGCTTATCTCGGCGAGAAAAAGCGATTTCGGCAATAAAATTTAAAACGCGTGTAAAACATAAACCAAACGATGAAATTGGTTATTTCTTCATGTATAATGATCAACTCGATACTCCCTAGCCCCCAACAGCCTTTTTTTTTCATAACACTTTAACCAGAGTGACGGGAGAGCGGCATTTCAGAAAACGTGCTTATCTCGGCGAGAAAAAGCGATTTCGGCAATAAAATTTAAAACGCGTGTAAAACATAAACCAAACGATGAAATTGGTTATTTCTTCATGTATAATGATCAACTCGATACTCCCTAGCCCCCAACAGCCTTTTTTTTCACAACACTTTAACCAGAGTGACGGGAGAGCGGCATTTCAGAAAACGTGCTTATCTCGGCGAGAAAAAGCGATTTCGGCAATAAAATTTAAAACGCGTGTAAAACATAAACCAAACGATGAAATTGGTTATTTCTTCATGTATAATGATCAACTCGATACTCCCTAGCCCCCAACAGCCTTTTTTTTCATAACACTTTAACCAGAGTGACGGGAAAGCGGCATTTCAGAAAACGTGCTTATCTCGGCGAGAAAAAGCGATTTCGGCAATAAAATTTAAAACGCGTGTAAAACATAAACCAAACGATGAAATTGGTTATTTCTTCATGTATAATGATCAACTCGATACACCCTAGCCCCCAACAGCCTTTTTTTTCATAACACTTTAACCAGAGTGACGGGAGAGCGGCATTTCAGAAAACGTGCTTATCTCGGCGAGAAAAAGCGATTTCGGCAATAAAATTTAAAACGCGTGTAAAACATAAACCAAACGATGAAATTGGTTATTTCTTCATGTATAATGATCAACTCGATACTCCCTAGCCCCCAACAGCCTTTTTTTTCATAATACTTTAACCAGAGTGACGGGAGACCGGCATTTCAGAAAACGTGCTTATCTCGGCGAGAAAAAGCGATTTCGGCAATAAAATTTAAAACGCGTGTAAAACATAAACCAAACGATAAAAATTGGTTATTTCTTCATGTATAATGATCAACTCGATACTCCCTAGCCCCCAACAGCCTTTTTTTTCATAACACTTTAGCCAGAGTGACGGGAGAGCGGCATTTCAGAAAACGTGCTTATCTCGGCGAGAAAAAGCGATTTCAGCAATAAAATTTAAAACGCGTGTAAAACATAAACCAAACGATGAAATTGGTTATTTCTTCATGTATAATGATCAACTCGATACTCCCTAGCCCCCAACAGCCTTTTTTTTCATAACACTTTAACCAGAGTGACGGGAGAGCGGCATTTCAGAAAACGTGCTTATCTCGGCGAGAAAAAGCGATTTCGGCAATAAAATTTAAAACGCGTGTAAAACATAAACCAAACGATGAAATTGGTTATTTCTTCATGTATAATTATCAACTCGATACTCCCTAGCCCCCAACAGCCTTTTTTTTCATAACACTTTAACCAGAGTGACGGGAGAGCGGCATTTCAGAAAACGTGCTTATCTCGGCGAGAAAAAGCGATTTCGGCAATAAAATTTAAAACGCGTGTAAAACATAAACCAAACGATGAAATTGGTTATTTCTTCATGTATAATGATCAACTCGATACTCCCTAGCCCCCAACAGCCTTTTTTTTTTTTATAACACTTTAACCAGAGTGACAGGAGAGCGGCATTTCAGAAAACGTGCTTATCTCGGCGAGAAAAAGCGATTTCGGCAATAAAATTTAAAACGCGTGTAAAACATAAACCAAACGATTAAATTGGTTATTTCTTCATGTATAATGATCAACTCGATACTCCCTAGCCCCCAACAGCCTTTTTTTTCATAACACTTTAACCAGAGTGACGGGAGAGCGGCATTTCAGAAAACGTGCTTATCTCGGCGAGAAAAAGCGATTTCGGCAATAAAATTTAAAATGCGTGTAAAACATAAACCAAACAATGAAATTGGTTATTTCTTCATGTATAATAATCAACTCGATACTCCCTAGCCCCCAACAGCCTTTTTTTCCATAACACTTTAACCAGAGTGACGGGAGAGCGGCATTTCAGAAAACGTGCTTATTTCGGCGAGAAAAAGCGATTTCGGCAATAAAATTTAAAACGCGTGTAAAACATAAACCAAACGATGAAATTGGTTATTTCTTATTGTATAATGATCAACTCGATACTCCCTAGCCCCCAACAGCCTTTTTTTTCATAACACTTTAACCAGAGTGACGGGAGAGCGGCATTTCAGAAAACGTGCTTATCTCGGCGAGAAAAAGCGATTTCGGCAATAAAATTTAAAACGCGTGTAAAACATAAACCAAACGATGAAATTGGTTATTTCTTCATGCATAATGATCAACTCGATACTCCCTAGCCCCCAACAGCCTTTTTTTTCATAACACTTTAACCAGAGTGACGGGAGAGCGGCATTTCAGAAAACGTGCTTATCTCGGCGAGAAAAAGCGATTTCGGCAATAAAATTTAAAACGCGTGTAAAACATAAACCAAACGATGAAATTGGTTATTTCTTCATGTATAATGATCAACTCGATACTCCCTAGCCCCCAACAGCCTTTTTTTTCATAACACTTTAACCAGAGTGACGGGAGAGCGGCATTTCAGAAAACGTGCTTATCTCGGCGAGAAAAAGCGATTTCGGCAATAAAATTTAAAACGCGTGTAAAACATAAACCAAACGATGAAATTGGTTATTTCTTCATGTATAATGATCAACTCGATACTCCCTAGCCCCCAACAGCCTTTTTTTTCATAACACTTTAACCAGAGTGACGGGAGAGCGGCATTTCAGAAAACGTGCTTATCTCGGCGAGAAAAAGCGATTTCGGCAATAAAATTTAAAACGCGTGTAAAACATAAACCAAACGATGAAATTGGTTATTTCTTAATGTATAATGATCAACTCGATACTCCCTAGCCCCCAACAGCGTTTTTTTTCATAACACTTTAACCAGAGTGACGGGAGAGCGGCATTTCAGAAAACATGCTTATCTCGGCGAGAAAAAGCGATTTCGGCAATAAAATTTAAAACGCGTGTAAAACATAAACCAAACGATGAAATTGGTTATTTCTTCATGTATAATGATCAACTCGATACTCCCTAGCCCCCAACAGCCTTTTTTTTCATAACACTTTAACCAGAGTGACGGGAGAGCGGCATTTCAGAAAACGTGCTTATCTCGGCGAGAAAAAGCGATTTCGGCAATAAAATTTAAAACGCGTGTAAAACATAAACCAAACGATGAAATTGGTTATTTCTTCATGTATAATGATCAACTCGATACTCCCTAGCCCCCAACAGCCTTTTTTTTCATAACACTTTAACCAGAGTGACGGGAGAGCGGCATTTCAGAAAACGTGCTTATCTCGGCGAGAAAAAGCGATTTCGGCAATAAAATTTAAAACGCGTGTAAAACATAAACCAAACGATGAAATTGGTTATTTCTTCATGTATAATGATCAACTCGATACTCCCTAGCCCCCAACAGCCTTTTTTTTCATAACACTTTAACCAGAGTGACGGGAGAGTGGCATTTCAGAAAACGTGCTTATCTCGGCGAGAAAAAGCGATTTCGGCAATAAAATTTAAAACGCGTGTAAAACATAAACCAAACGATGAAATTGGTTATTTCTTCATGTATAATGATCAACTCAATACTCCCTAGCCCCCAACAGTCTTTTTTTTCATAACACTTTAACCAGAGTGACGGGAGAGCGGCATTTCAGAAAACGTGCTTATCTCGGCGAGAAAAAGCGATTTCGGCAATAAAATTTAAAACGCGTGTAAAACATAAACCAAACGATGAAATTGGTTATTTCTTCATGTATAATGATCAACTCGATACTCCCTAGCCCCCAACAGCCTTTTTTTTCACAACACTTTAACCAGAGTGACGGGAGAGCGGCATTTCAGAAAACGTGCTTATCTCGGCGAGAAAAAGCGATTTCGGCAATAAAATTTAAAACGCGTGTAAAACATAAACCAAACGATGAAATTGGTTATTTCTTCATGTATAATGATCAACTCGATACTCCCTAGCCCCCAACAGCCTTTTTTTTCATAACACTTTAACCAGAGTGACGGGAGAGCGGCATTTCAGAAAACGTGCTTATCTCGGCGAGAAAAAGCGATTTCGGCAATAAAATTTAAAACGCGTGTAAAACATAAACCAAACGATGAAATGGGTTATTTCTTCATGTATAATGATCAACTCGATACTCCCTAGCCCCCAACAGCCTTTTTTTTCATAACACTTTAACCAGAGTGACGGGAGAGCGGCATTTCAGAAAACGTGCTTATCTCGGCGAGAAAAAGCGATTTCGGCAATAAAATTTAAAACGCGTGTAAAACATAAACCAAACGATGAAATTGGTTATTTCTTCATGTATAATGATCAACTCGATACTCCCTAGCCCCCAACAGCCTTTTTTTTCATAACACTTTAACCAGAGTGACGGGAGAGCGGCATTTCAGAAAACGTGCTTATCTCGGCGAGAAAAAGCGATTTCGGCAATAAAATTTAAAACGCGTGTAAAACATAAACCAAACGATGAAATGGGTTATTTCTTCATGTATAATGATCAACTCGATACTCCCTAGCCCCCAACAGCCTTTTTTTTCATAACACTTTAACCAGAGTGACGGGAGAGCGGCATTTCAGAAAACGTGCTTATCTCGGCGAGAAAAAGCGATTTCGGCAATAAAATTTAAAACGCGTGTAAAACATAAACCAAACGATGAAATTGGTTATTTCTTCAAGTATAATGATCAACTCGATACTCCCTAGCCCCCAACAGCCTTTTTTTTCATAACACTTTAACCAGAGTGACGGGAGAGCGGCATTTCAGAAAACGTGCTTATCTCGGCGAGAAAAAGCGATTTCGGCAATAAAATTTAAAACACGTGTAAAACATAAACCAAACGATGAAATTGGTTATTTCTTCATGTATAATGATCAACTCGATACTCCCTAGCCCCCAACAGCCTTTTTTTTCATAACACTTTAACCAGAGTGACGGGAGAGCGGCATTTCAGAAAACGTGCTTATCTCGGCGAGAAAAAGCGATTTTGGCAATAAAATTTAAAACGCGTGTAAAACATAAACCAAACGATGAAATTGGTTATTTCTTCATGTATAATGATCAACTCGATACTCCCTAGCCCCCAACAGCCTTTTTTTCCATAACACTTTAACCAGAGTGACGGGAGAGCGGCATTTCAGAAAACGTGCTTATCTCGGCGAGAAAAAGCGATTTCGGCAATAAAATTTAAAACGCGTGTAAAACATAAACCAAACGATGAAATTGGTTATTTCTTCATGTATAATGATCAACTCGATACTCCCTAGCCCCCAACAGCCTTTTTTTTCATAACACTTTAACCAGAGTGACGGGAGAGCGGCATTTCAGAAAACGTGCTTATCTCGGCGAGAAAAAGCGATTTCGGCAATAAAATTTAAAACGCGTGTAAAACATAAACCAAACGATGAAATGGGTTATTTCTTCATGTATAATGATCAACTCGATACTCCCTAGCCCCCAACAGCCTTTTTTTTCATAACACTTTAACCAGAGTGACGGGAGAGCGGCATTTCAGAAAACATGCTTATCTCGGCGAGAAAAAGCGATTTCGGCAATAAAATTTAAAACGCGTGTAAAACATAAACCAAACGATGAAATTGGTTATTTCTTCATGTATAATGATCAACTCGATACTCCCTAGCCCCCAACAGCCTTTTTTTTCATAATACTTTAACCAGAGTGACGGGAGACCGGCATTTCAGAAAACGTGCTTATCTCGGCGAGAAAAAGCGATTTCGGCAATAAAATTTAAAACGCGTGTAAAACATAAACCAAACGATGAAATTGGTTATTTCTTCATGTATAATGATCAACTCGATACTCCCTAGCCCCCAACAGCCTTTTTTTTCATAACACTTTAACCAGAGTGACGGGAGAGCGGCATTTCAGAAAACGTGCTTATCTCGGCGAGAAAAAGCGATTTCGGCAATAAAATTTAAAACGCGTGTAAAACATAAACCAAACGATGAAATTGGTTATTTCTTCATGTATAATGATCAACTCGATACTCCCTAGCCCCCAACAGCCTTTTTTTTCACAACACTTTAACCAGAGTGACGGGAGAGCGGCATTTCAGAAAACGTGCTTGGCGAGAAAAAGCGATTTCGGCAATAAAATTTAAAACGCGTGTAAAACATAAACCAAACGATGAAATTGGTTATTTCTTCATGTATAATGATCAACTCGATACTCCCTAGCCCCCAACAGCCTTTTTTTTCATAACACTTTAACCAGAGTGACGGGAGAGCGGCATTTCAGAAAACGTGCTTATCTCGGCGAGAAAAAGCGATTTCGGCAATAAAATTTAAAACGCGTGTAAAACATAAACCAAACGATGAAATTGGTTATTTCTTCATGTATAATGATCAACTCGATACTCCCTAGCCCCCAACAGCCTTTTTTTTCATAACACTTTAACCAGAGTGACGGGAGAGCGGCATTTCAGAAAATGTGCTTATCTCGGCGAGAAAAAGCGATTTCGGCAATAAAATTTAAAACGCGTGTAAAACATAAACCAAACGATGAAATGGGTTATTTCTTCATGTATAATGATCAACTCGATACTCCCTAGCCCCCAACAGCCTTTTTTTTCATAACACTTTAACCAGAGTGACGGGAGAGCGGCATTTCAGAAAACGTGCTTATCTCGGCGAGAAAAAGCGATTTCGGCAATAAAATTTAAAACGCGTGTAAAACATAAACCAAACGATGAAATTGGTTATTTCTTCATGTATAATGATCAACTCGATACTCACTAGCCCCCAACAGCCTTTTTTTTCATAACACTTTAACCAGAGTGACGGGAGAGCGGCATTTCAGAAAACGTGCTTATCTCGGCGAGAAAAAGCGATTTCGGCAATAAAATTTAAAACGCGTGTAAAACATAAACCAAACGATGAAATTGGTTATTTCTTCATGTATAATGATCAACTCGATACTCCCTAGCCCCCAACAGCCTTTTTTTTCATAACACTTTAACCAGAGTGACGGGAGAGCGGCATTTCAGAAAACGTGCTTATCTCGGCGAGAAAAAGCGATTTCGGCAATAAAATTTAAAACGCGTGTAAAACATAAACCAAACGATGAAATTGGTTATTTCTTCATGTATAATGATCAACTCGATACTCCCTAGCCCCCAACAGCCTTTTTTTTCATAACACTTTAACCAGAGTGACGGGAGAGCGGCATTTCAGAAAACGTGCTTATCTCGGCGAGAAAAAGCGATTTCGGCCATAAAATTTAAAACGCGTGTAAAACATAAACCAAACGATGAAATTGGTTATTTCTTCATGTATAATGATCAACTCGATACTCCCTAGCCCCCAACAGCCTTTTTTTTCATAACACTTTAACCAGAGTGACGGGAGAGCGGCATTTCAGAAAACGTGCTTATCTCGGCGAGAAAAAGCGATTTCGGCAATAAAATTTAAAACGCGTGTAAAACATAAACCAAACGATGAAATTGGTTATTTCTTCATGTATAATGATCAACTCGATACTCCCTAGCCCCCAACAGCCTTTTTTTTCATAACACTTTAACCAGAGTGACGGGAGAGCGGCATTTCAGAAAACGTGCTTATCTCGGCGAGAAAAAGCGATTTCGGCAATAAAATTTAAAACGCGTGTAAAACATAAACCAAACGATGAAATTGGTTATTTCTTCATGTATAATGATCAACTCGATACTCCCTAGCCCACAACAGCCTTTTTTTTCATAACACTTTAACCAGAGTGACGGGAGAGCGGCATTTCAGAAAACGTGCTTATCTCGGCGAGAAAAAGCGATTTCGGCAATAAAATTTAAAACGCGTGTAAAACATAAACCAAACGATGAAATTGGTTATTTCTTCATGTATAATGATCAACTCGATACTCCCTAGCCCCCAACAGCCTTTTTTTTCATAACACTTTAACCAGAGTGACGGGAGAGCGGCATTTCAGAAAACGTGCTTATCTCGGCGAGAAAAAGCGATTTCGGCAATAAAATTTAAAACGCGTGTAAAACATAAACCAAACGATGAAATTGGTTATTTCTTCATGTATAATGATCAACTCGATACTCCCTAGCCCACAACAGCCTTTTTTTTCATAACACTTTAACCAGAGTGACGGGAGAGCGGCATTTCAGAAAACGTGCTTATCTCGGCGAGAAAAAGCGATTTCGGCAATAAAATTTAAAACGCGTGTAAAACATAAACCAAACGATGAAATTGGTTATTTCTTCATGTATAATGATCAACTCGATACTCCCTAGCCCCCAACAGCCTTTTTTTTCATAACACTTTAACCAGAGTGACGGGAGAGCGGCATTTCAGAAAACGTGCTTATCTCGGCGAGAAAAAGCGATTTCGGCAATAAAATTTAAAACGCGTGTAAAACATAAACCAAACGATGAAATTGGTTATTTCTTCATGTATAATGATCAACTCGATACTCCCTAGCCCCCAACAGCCTTTTTTTTCATAACACTTTAACCAGAGTGACGGGAGAGCGGCATTTCAGAAAACTTGCTTATCTCGGCGAGAAAAAGCGATTTCGGCAATAGAATTTAAAACGCGTGTAAAACATAAACCAAACGATGAAATTGGTTTTTTCTTCATGTATAATGATCAACTCGATACTCCCTAGCCCCCAACAGCCTTTTTTTTCATAACACTTTAACCAGAGTGACGGGAGAGCGGCATTTCAGAAAACGTGCTTATCTCGGCGAGAAAAAGCGATTTCGGCAATAAAATTTAAAACGCGTGTAAAACATAAACCAAACGATGAAATTGGTTATTTCTTCATGTATAATGATCAACTCGATACTCCCTAGCCCCCAACAGCCTTTTTTTTCACAACACTTTAACCAGAGTGACGGGAGAGCGGCATTTCAGAAAACGTGCTTGGCGAGAAAAAGCGATTTCGGCAATAAAATTTAAAACGCGTGTAAAACATAAACCAAACGATGAAATTGGTTATTTCTTCATGTATAATGATCAACTCGATACTCCCTAGCCCCCAACAGCCTTTTTTTTCATAACACTTTAACCAGAGTGACGGGAGAGCGGCATTTCAGAAAACGTGCTTATCTCGGCGAGAAAAAGCGATTTCGGCAATAAAATTTAAAACGCGTGTAAAACATAAACCAAACGATGAAATTGGTTATTTCTTCATGTATAATGATCAACTCGATACTCCCTAGCCCCCAACAGCCTTTTTTTTCATAACACTTTAACCAGAGTGACGGGAGAGCGGCATTTCAGAAAACGTGCTTATCTCGGCGAGATAAAGCGATTTCGGCAATAAAATTTAAAACGCGTGTAAAACATAAACCAAACGATGAAATGGGTTATTTCTTCATGTATAATGATCAACTCGATACTCCCTAGCCCCCAACAGCCTTTTTTTTCATAACACTTTAACCAGAGTGACGGGAGAGCGGCATTTCAGAAAACGTGCTTATCTCGGCGAGAAAAAGCGATTTCGGCAATAAAATTTAAAACGCGTGTAAAACATAAACCAAACGATGAAATTGGTTATTTCTTCATGTATAATGATCAACTCGATACTCCCTAGCCCCCAACAGCCTTTTTTTTCATAACACTTTAACCAGAGTGACGGGAGAGCGGCATTTCAGAAAACGTGCTTATCTCGGCGAGAAAAAGCGATTTCGGCAATAAAATTTAAAACGCGTGTAAAACATAAACCAAACGATGAAATTGGTTATTTCTTCATGTATAATGATCAACTCGATACTCCCTAGCCCCCAACAGCCTTTTTTTTCATAACACTTTAACCAGAGTGACGGGAGAGCGGCATTTCAGAAAACGTGCTTATCTCGGCGAGAAAAAGCGATTTCGGCAATAAAATTTAAAACGCGTGTAAAACATAAACCAAACGATGAAATTGGTTATTTCTTCATGTATAATGATCAACTCGATACTCCCTAGCCCCCAACAGCCTTTTTTTTCATAACACTTTAACCAGAGTGACGGGAGAGCGGCATTTCAGAAAACGTGCTTATCTCGGCGAGAAAAAGCGATTTCGGCAATAAAATTTAAAACGCGTGTAAAACATAAACCAAACGATGAAATTGGTTATTTCTTCATGTATAATGATCAACTCGATACTCCCTAGCCCCCAACAGCCTTTTTTTTCATAACACTTTAACCAGAGTGACGGGAGAGCGGCATTTCAGAAAACGTGCTTATCTCGGCGAGAAAAAGCGATTTCGGCAATAAAATTTAAAACGCGTGTAAAACATAAACCAAACGATGAAATTGGTTATTTCTTCATGTATAATGATCAACTCGATACTCCCTAGCCCCCAACAGCCTTTTTTTTCATAACACTTTAACCAGAGTGACGGGAGAGCGGCATTTCAGAAAACGTGCTTATCTCGGCGAGAAAAAGCGATTTCGGCAATAAAATTTAAAACGCGTGTAAAACATAAACCAAACGATGAAATTGGTTATTTCTTCATGTATAATGATCAACTCGATACTCCCTAGCCCCCAACAGCCTTTTTTTTCATAACACTTTAACCAGAGTGACGGGAGAGCGGCATTTCAGAAAACGTGCTTATCTCGGCGAGTAAAAGCGATTTCGGCAATAAAATTTAAAACGCGTGTAAAACATAAACCAAACGATGAAATGGGTTATTTCTTCATGTATAATGATCAACTCGATACTCCCTAGCCCCCAACAGCCTTTTTTTTCATAACACTTTAACCAGAGTGACGGGAGAGCGGCATTTCAGAAAACGTGCTTATCTCGGCGAGAAAAAGCGATTTCGGCAATAAAATTTAAAACGCGTGTAAAACATAAACCAAACGATGAAATTGGTTATTTCTTCATGTATAATGATCAACTCGATACTCCCTAGCCCCCAACAGCCTTTTTTTTCATAACACTTTAACCAGAGTGACGGGAGAGCGGCATTTCAGAAAACGTGCTTATCTCGGCGAGAAAAAGCGATTTCGGCAATAAAATTTAAAACGCGTGTAAAACATAAACCAAACGATGAAATTGGTTATTTCTTCATGTATAATGATCAACTCGATACTCCCTAGCCCCCAACAGCCTTTTTTTTCATAACACTTTAACCAGAGTGACGGGAGAGCGGCATTTCAGAAAACGTGCTTATCTCGGCGAGAAAAAGCGATTTCGGCAATAAAATTTAAAACGCGTGTAAAACATAAACCAAACGATGAAATTGGTTATTTCTTCATGTATAATGATCAACTCGATACTCCCTAGCCCCCAACAGCCTTTTTTTTCATAACACTTTAACCAGAGTGACGGGAGAGCGGCATTTCAGAAAACGTGCTTATCTCGGCGAGAAAAAGCGATTTCGGCAATACAATTTAAAACGCGTGTAAAACATAAACCAAACGATGAAATTGGTTATTTCTTCATGTATAATGATCAACTCGATACTCCCTAGCCCCCAACAGCCTTTTTTTTCATAACACTTTAACCAGAGTGACGGGAGAGCGGCATTTCAGAAAACGTGCTTATCTCGGCGAGAAAAAGCGATTTCGGCAATAAAATTTAAAACGCGTGTAAAACATAAACCAAACGATGAAATTGGTTATTTCTTCATGTATAATGATCAACTCGATACTCCCTAGCCCCCAACAGCCTTTTTTTTCATAACACTTTAACCAGAGTGACGGGAGAGCGGCATTTCAGAAAACGTGCTTATCTCGGCGAGAAAAAGCGATTTCGGCAATAAAATTTAAAACGCGTGTAAAACATAAACCAAACGATGAAATTGGTTATTTCTTCATGTATAATGATCAACTCGATACTCCCTAGCCCCCAACAGCCTTTTTTTTCATAACACTTTAACCAGAGTGACGGGAGAGCGGCATTTCAGAAAACGTGCTTATCTCGGCGAGAAAAAGCGATTTCGGCAATAAAATTTAAAACGCGTGTAAAACATAAACCAAACGATGAAATTGGTTATTTCTTCATGTATAATGATCAACTCGATACTCCCTAGCCCACAACAGCCTTTTTTTTCATAACACTTTAACCAGAGTGACGGGAGAGCGGCATTTCAGAAAACGTGCTTATCTCGGCGAGAAAAAGCGATTTCGGCAATAAAATTTAAAACGCGTGTAAAACATAAACCAAACGATGAAATTGGTTATTTCTTCATGTATAATGATCAACTCGATACTCCCTAGCCCCCAACAGCCTTTTTTTTCATAACACTTTAACCAGAGTGACGGGAGAGCGGCATTTCAGAAAACGTGCTTATCTCGGCGAGAAAAAGCGATTTCGGCAATAAAATTTAAAACGCGTGTAAAACATAAACCAAACGATGAAATTGGTTATTTCTTCATGTATAATGATCAACTCGATACTCCCTAGCCCCCAACAGCCTTTTTTTTCATAACACTTTAACCAGAGTGACGGGAGAGCGGCATTTCAGAAAACTTGCTTATCTCGGCGAGAAAAAGCGATTTCGGCAATAGAATTTAAAACGCGTGTAAAACATAAACCAAACGATGAAATTGTTTTTTTCTTCATGTATAATGATCAACTCGATACTCCCTAGCCCCCAACAGCCTTTTTTTTTCATAACACTTTAACCAGAGTGACGGGAGAGCGGCATTTCAGAAAACGTGCTTATCTCGGCGAGAAAAAGCGATTTCGGCAATAAAATTTAAAACGCGTGTAAAACATAAACCAAACGATGAAATTGGTTATTTCTTCATGTATAATGATCAACTCGATACTCCCTAGCCCCCAACAGCCTTTTTTTTCATAACACTTCAACCACAGTGACGGGAGAGCGGCATTTCAGAAAACGTGCTTATCTCGGCGAGAAAAAGCGATTTCGGCAATAAAATTTAAAACGCGTGTAAAACATAAACCAAACGATGAAATTGGTTATTTCTTCATGTATAATGATCAACTCGAGTCGAGCTCCAGGGAGAGAGGCTGATTTTTTGCTTTTTGAGGCCGACCGACGAACCGGCGCGGGGCGGACTCAAAAGCCCGCAGAGCCGTAGGCACTTAGAAAAGTTTCGCCTTTGGCTGTGAGCTCCAGGGGGAGAGGCTGGTTTTGCGTTATTTCAGGCCGGCTGGAGAACCGGCGCGGGTCGGACGCACAATCCCCGCAGAGCCGTGGGCACTTAGAAAATTTTCGCCAAGTTGGCTCTGAGCGCCTGGTACCTAATATGGAAGTATAGAGGCCGACTTTCGGGCAAGATCACGCCGCGTAAGGCTTCCAGGACCCCGGCTAAGCAATTTTACCGGCCCGCCCGGTTCTTTTTTTGAACCAGTCCGGTTCTTTTTACACTTCCAGCTGGAGCTCAGCAGCGGCTTTTGGCGCAAGATCACGCCGGGTTAGGCTTCCAGGACCTCGGCTAAGCAATTCTACCGGGCCGCCCGGTTCTTTTTTTGAACCAGCCCGGTTCTTTTTACACTTCCAGCTGAAGCTCACGAGCGGCTTTTGGGACAAGATCACGCCGTGTTAGGCTTCCAGAGCCCCGGCTAAGCAATTTTACCGGCCCGCCCGGTTCTTTTTTTTTAACCAGCCCGGTTCTTTTTACACTTCCAGCTGGAGCTCAGCAGCGGCTTTTTGGACAATATCACGCCGGGTTAGGCTTCCAGGACCCCGGCTAAGCAATTTTACCGGGCCGCCCGGTTCTTTTTTTTAACCAGCCCGGTTCTTTTTACACTTCCAGCTGGAGCTCACGAGCGGCTTTTTGGACAAGATCACGCCTGGTTAGGCTTCCAGAGCCCCGGCTAAGCAATTTTAACGGGCCGCCCGGTTCTTTTTTTTAACCAGCCTGGTTCTTTTTACACTTCCAGCTGGAGCTCAGCAGCGGCTTTTTGGACAAGATCACGCCGTGTTAGGCTTCCAGAGCCCCGGCTAAGCAATTTTACCGGGTCGCCCGGTTCTTTTTTTAACCAGCCCGGTTCTTTTTACACTTCCAGCTGGAGCTCAGCAGCGGCTTTTTGCACAGTATCATGCCGGGTTAGGCTTCCAGGACCCCGGCTAGGCAATTTTACCGGGCCGCCCGGTTCTTTTTTTTAACCAGCCCGGTTCTTTTTACACTTCCAGCTGGAGCTCAGCAGCGGCTTTTTGGACAAGATCACGCCGTGTTAGGCTTCCAGAGCCCCGGCTAAGCAATTTTACCGGGTCGCCCGGTTCTTTTTTTTAACCAGCCCGGTTCTTTTTACACTTCCAGCTGGAGCTCAGCAGCGGCTTTTTGGACAAGATCACGCCGTGTTAGGCTTCCAGAGCCCCGGCTAAGCAATTTTACCGGGTCGCCCGGTTCTTTTTTTAACCAGCCCGGTTCTTTTTACACATCCAGCTGGAGCTCAGCAGCGTGTAAAACATAAACCAAACGATGAAATTGGTTATTTCTTCATGTATAATGATCAACTCGATACTCCCTAGCCCCCAACAGCCTTTTTTTTCATAACACTTTAACCAGAGTGACGGGAGAGCGGCATTTCAGAAAACTTGCTTATCTCGGCGAGAAAAAGCGATTTCGGCAATAGAATTTAAAACGCGTGTAAAACATAAACCAAACGATGAAATTGGTTTTTTCTTCATGTATAATGATCAACTCGATACTCCCTAGCCCCCAACAGCCTTTTTTTTCATAACACTTTAACCAGAGTGACGGGAGAGCGGCATTTCAGAAAACGTGCTTATCTCGGCGAGAAAAAGCGATTTCGGCAATAAAATTTAAAACGCGTGTAAAACATAAACCAAACGATGAAATTGGTTATTTCTTCATGTATAATGATCAACTCGATACTCCCTAGCCCCCAACAGCCTTTTTTTTCATAACACTTTAACCACAGTGACGGGAGAGCGGCATTTCAGAAAACGTGCTTATCTCGGCGAGAAAAAGCGATTTCGGCAATAAAATTTAAAACGCGTGTAAAACATAAACCAAACGATGAAATTGGTTATTTCTTCATGTATAATGATCAACTCGAGTCGAGCTCCAGGGAGAGAGGCTGATTTTTTGCTTTTTGAGGCCGACCGACGAACCGGCGCGGGGCGGACTCAAAAGCCCGCAGAGCCGTAGGCACTTAGAAAAGTTTCGCCTTTGGCTGTGAGCTCCAGGGGGAGAGGCTGGTTTTGCGTTATTTCAGGCCGGCTGGAGAACCGGCGCGGGTCGGACGCACAATCCCCGCAGAGCCGTGGGCACTTAGAAAATTTTCGCCAAGTTGGCTCTGAGCGCCTGGTACCTAATATGGAAGTATAGAGGCCGACTTTCGGGCAAGATCACGCCGCGTTAGGCTTCCAGGACCCCGGCTAAGCAATTTTACCGGCCCGCCCGGTTCTTTTTTTGAACCAGTCCGGTTCTTTTTACACTTCCAGCTGGAGCTCAGCAGCGGCTTTTGGCGCAAGATCACGCCGGGTTAGGCTTCCAGGACCTCGGCTAAGCAATTCTACCGGGCCGCCCGGTTCTTTTTTTGAACCAGCCCGGTTCTTTTTACACTTCCAGCTGAAGCTCACGAGCGGCTTTTGGGACAAGATCACGCCGTGTTAGGCTTCCAGAGCCCCGGCTAAGCAATTTTACCGGCCCGCCCGGTTCTTTTTTTTTAACCAGCCCGGTTCTTTTTACACTTCCAGCTGGAGCTCAGCAGCGGCTTTTTGGACAATATCACGCCGGGTTAGGCTTCCAGGACCCCGGCTAAGCAATTTTACCGGGCCGCCCGGTTCTTTTTTTTTAACCAGCCCGGTTCTTTTTACACTTCCAGCTGGAGCTCACGAGCGGCTTTTTGGACAAGATCACGCCTGGTTAGGCTTCCAGAGCCCCGGCTAAGCAATTTTAACGGGCCGCCCGGTTCTTTTTTTTAACCAGCCTGGTTCTTTTTACACTTCCAGCTGGAGCTCAGCAGCAGCTTTTTGGACAAGATCACGCCGTGTTAGGCTTCCAGAGCCCCGGCTAAGCAATTTTACCGGGTCGCCCGGTTCTTTTTTTAACCAGCCCGGTTCTTTTTACACTTCCAGCTGGAGCTCAGCAGCGGCTTTTTGCACAGTATCACGCCGGGTTAGGCTTCCAGGACCCCGGCTAGGCAATTTTACCGGGCCGCCCGGTTCTTTTTTTTAACCAGCCCGGTTCTTTTTACACTTCCAACTGGAGCTCAGCAGCGGCTTTTTGGACAAGATCACGCCGTGTTAGGCTTCCAGAGCCCCGGCTAAGCAATTTTACCGGGTCGCCCGGTTCTTTTTTTTAACCAGCCCGGTTCTTTTTACACTTCCAGCTGGAGCTCAGCAGCGGCTTTTTGGACAAGATCACGCCGTGTTAGGCTTCCAGAGCCCCGGCTAAGCAATTTTACCGGGTCGCCCGGTTCTTTTTTTAACCAGCCCGGTTCTTTTTACACATCCAGCTGGAGCTCAGCAGCGTGTAAAACATAAACCAAACGATGAAATTGGTTATTTCTTCATGTATAATGATCAACTCGATACTCCCTAGCCCCCAACAGCCTTTTTTTTCATAACACTTTAACCAGAGTGACGGGAGAGCGGCATTTCAGAAAACGTGCTTATCTCGGCGAGTTTAAGCGATTTCGGCAATAAAATTTAAAACGCGTGTAAAACATAAACCAAACGATGAAATTGGTTATTTCTTCATGTATAATGATCAACTCGATACTCCCTAGCCCCCAACAGCCTTTTTTTTCATAACACTTTAACCAGAGTGACGGGAGAGCGGCATTTCAGAAAACGTGCTTATCTCGGCGAGAAAAAGCGATTTCGGCAATAAAATTTAAAACGCGTGTAAAACATAAACCAAACGATGAAATTGGTTATTTCTTCATGTATAATGATCAACTCGATACTCCCTAGCCCCCAACAGCCTTTTTTTTCATAACACTTTAACCAGAGTGACGGGAGAGCGGCATTTCAGAAAACGTGCTTATCTCGGCGAGAAAAAGCGATTTCGGCAATACAATTTAAAACGCGTGTAAAACATAAACCAAACGATGAAATTGGTTATTTCTTCATGTATAATGATCAACTCGATACTCCCTAGCCCCCAACAGCCTTTTTTTTCATAACACTTTAACCAGAGTGACGGGAGAGCGGCATTTCAGAAAACGTGCTTATCTCGGCGAGAAAAAGCGATTTCGGCAATAAAATTTAAAACGCGTGTAAAACATAAACCAAACGATGAAATTGGTTATTTCTTCATGTATAATGATCAACTCGATACTCCCTAGCCCCCAACAGCCTTTTTTTTCATAACACTTTAACCAGAGTGACGGGAGAGCGGCATTTCAGAAAACGTGCTTATCTCGGCGAGATAAAGCGATTTCGGCAATAAAATTTAAAACGCGTGTAAAACATAAACCAAACGATGAAATGGGTTATTTCTTCATGTATAATGATCAACTCGATACTCCCTAGCCCCCAACAGCCTTTTTTTTCATAACACTTTAACCAGAGTGACGGGAGAGCGGCATTTCAGAAAACGTGCTTATCTCGGCGAGAAAAAGCGATTTCGGCAATAAAATTTAAAACGCGTGTAAAACATAAACCAAACGATGAAATTGGTTATTTCTTCATGTATAATGATCAACTCGATACTCCCTAGCCCCCAACAGCCTTTTTTTTCATAACACTTTAACCAGAGTGACGGGAGAGCGGCATTTCAGAAAACGTGCTTATCTCGGCGAGAAAAAGCGATTTCGGCAATAAAATTTAAAACGCGTGTAAAACATAAACCAAACGATGAAATTGGTTATTTCTTCATGTATAATGATCAACTCGATACTCCCTAGCCCCCAACAGCCTTTTTTTTTCATAACACTTTAACCAGAGTGACGGGAGAGCGGCATTTCAGAAAACGTGCTTATCTCGGCGAGAAAAAGCGATTTCGGCAATAAAATTTAAAACGCGTGTAAAACATAAACCAAACGATGAAATTGGTTATTTCTTTATGTATAATGATCAACTCGATACTCCCTAGCCCCCAACAGCCTTTTTTTTCATAACACTTTAACCAGAGTGACGGGAGAGCGGCATTTCAGAAAACGTGCTTATCTCGGCGAGAAAAAGCGATTTCGGCAATAAAATTTAAAACGCGTGTAAAACATAAACCAAACGATGAAATTGGTTATTTCTTCATGTATAATGATCAACTCGATACTCCCTAGCCCCCAACAGCCTTTTTTTTCATAACACTTTAACCAGAGTGACGGGAGAGCGGCATTTCAGAAAACGTGCTTATCTCGGCGAGAAAAAGCGATTTCGGCAATAAAATTTAAAACGCGTGTAAAACATAAACCAAACGATGAAATTGGTTATTTCTTTATGTATAATGATCAACTCGATACTCCCTAGCCCCCAACAGCCTTTTTTTTCATAACACTTTAACCAGAGTGACGGGAGAGCGGCATTTCAGAAAACGTGCTTATCTCGGCGAGAAAAAGCGATTTCGGCAATAAAATTTAAAACGCGTGTAAAACATAAACCAAACGATGAAATTGGTTATTTCTTCATGTATAATGATCAACTCGATACTCCCTAGCCCCCAACAGCCTTTTTTTTCATAACACTTTAACCAGAGTGACGGGAGAGCGGCATTTCAGAAAACGTGCTTATCTCGGCGAGAAAAAGCGATTTCGGCAATAAAATTTAAAACGCGTGTAAAACATAAACCAAACGATGAAATGGGTTATTTCTTCATGTATAATGATCAACTCGATACTCCCTAGCCCCCAACAGCCTTTTTTTTCATAACACTTTAACCAGAGTGACGGGAGAGCGGCATTTCAGAAAACGTGCTTATCTCGGCGAGAAAAAGCGATTTCGGCAATAAAATTTAAAACGCGTGTAAAACATAAACCAAACGATGAAATTGGTTATTTCTTCATGTATAATGATCAACTCGATACTCCCTAGCCCCCAACAGCCTTTTTTTTCATAACACTTTAACCAGAGTGACGGGAGAGCGGCATTTCAGAAAACGTGCTTATCTCGGCGAGAAAAAGCGATTTCGGCAATAAAATTTAAAACGCGTGTAAAACATAAACCAAACGATGAAATTGGTTATTTCTTCATGTATAATGATCAACTCGATACTCCCTAGCCCCCAACAGCCTTTTTTTTCATAACACTTTAACCAGAGTGACGGGAGAGCGGCATTTCAGAAAACGTGCTTATCTCGGCGAGAAAAAGCGATTTCGGCAATAAAATTTAAAACGCGTGTAAAACATAAACCAAACGATGAAATTGGTTATTTCTTCATGTATAATGATCAACTCGATACTCCCTAGCCCCCAACAGCCTTTTTTTTCATAACACTTTAACCAGAGTGACGGGAGAGCGGCATTTCAGAAAACGTGCTTATCTCGGCGAGAAAAAGCGATTTCGGCAATAAAATTTAAAACGCGTGTAAAACATAAACCAAACGATGAAATTGGTTATTTCTTCATGTATAATGATCAACTCGATACTCCCTAGCCCCCAACAGCCTTTTTTTTCATAACACTTTAACCAGAGTGACGGGAGAGCGGCATTTCAGAAAACGTGCTTATCTCGGCGAGAAAAAGCGATTTCGGCAATAAAATTTAAAACGCGTGTAAAACATAAACCAAACGATGAAATTGGTTATTTCTTCATGTATAATGATCAACTCGATACTCCCTAGCCCCCAACAGCCTTTTTTTTCATAACACTTTAACCAGAGTGACGGGAGAGCGGCATTTCAGAAAACGTGCTTATCTCGGCGAGAAAAAGCGATTTCGGCAATAAAATTTAAAACGCGTGTAAAACATAAACCAAACGATGAAATTGGTTTTTTCTTCATGTATAATGATCAACTCGATACTCCCTAGCCCCCAACAGCCTTTTTTTTCATAACACTTTAACCAGAGTGACGGGAGAGCGGCATTTCAGAAAACGTGCTTATCTCGGCGAGAAAAAGCGATTTCGGCAATAAAATTTAAAACGCGTGTAAAACATAAACCAAACGATGAAATTGGTTATTTCTTCATGTATAATGATCAACTCGATACTCCCTAGCCCCCAACAGCCTTTTTTTTCATAACACTTTAACCACAGTGACGGGAGAGCGGCATTTCAGAAAACGTGCTTATCTCGGCGAGAAAAAGCGATTTCGGCAATAAAATTTAAAACGCGTGTAAAACATAAACCAAACGATGAAATTGGTTATTTCTTCATGTATAATGATCAACTCGAGTCGAGCTCCAGGGAGAGAGGCTGATTTTTTGCTTTTTGAGGCCGACCGACGAACCGGCGCGGGGCGGACTCAAAAGCCCGCAGAGCCGTAGGCACTTAGAAAAGTTTCGCCTTTGGCTGTGAGCTCCAGGGGGAGAGGCTGGTTTTGCGTTATTTCAGGCCGGCTGGAGAACCGGCGCGGGTCGGACGCACAATCCCCGCAGAGCCGTGGGCACTTAGAAAATTTTCGCCAAGTTGGCTCTGAGCGCCTGGTACCTAATATGGAAGTATAGAGGCCGACTTTCGGGCAAGATCACGCCGCGTTAGGCTTCCAGGACCCCGGCTAAGCAATTTTACCGGCCCGCCCGGTTCTTTTTTTGAACCAGTCCGGTTCTTTTTACACTTCCAGCTGGAGCTCAGCAGCGGCTTTTGGCGCAAGATCACGCCGGGTTAGGCTTCCAGGACCTCGGCTAAGCAATTCTACCGGGCCGCCCGGTTCTTTTTTTGAACCAGCCCGGTTCTTTTTACACTTCCAGCTGAAGCTCACGAGCGGCTTTTGGGACAAGATCACGCCGTGTTAGGCTTCCAGAGCCCCGGCTAAGCAATTTTACCGGCCCGCCCGGTTCTTTTTTTTTAACCAGCCCGGTTCTTTTTACACTTCCAGCTGGAGCTCAGCAGCGGCTTTTTGGACAATATCACGCCGGGTTAGGCTTCCAGGACCCCGACTAAGCAATTTTACCGGGCCGCCCGGTTCTTTTTTTTTAACCAGCCCGGTTCTTTTTACACTTCCAGCTGGAGCTCACGAGCGGCTTTTTGGACAAGATCACGCCTGGTTAGGCTTCCAGAGCCCCGGCTAAGCAATTTTAACGGGCCGCCCGGTTCTTTTTTTTAACCAGCCTGGTTCTTTTTACACTTCCAGCTGGAGCTCAGCAGCAGCTTTTTGGACAAGATCACGCCGTGTTAGGCTTCCAGAGCCCCGGCTAAGCAATTTTACCGGGTCGCCCGGTTCTTTTTTTAACCAGCCCGGTTCTTTTTACACTTCCAGCTGGAGCTCAGCAGCGGCTTTTTGCACAGTATCACGCCGGGTTAGGCTTCCAGGACCCCGGCTAGGCAATTTTACCGGGCCGCCCGGTTCTTTTTTTTAACCAGCCCGGTTCTTTTTACACTTCCAACTGGAGCTCAGCAGCGGCTTTTTGGACAAGATCACGCCGTGTTAGGCTTCCAGAGCCCCGGCTAAGCAATTTTACCGGGTCGCCCGGTTCTTTTTTTTAACCAGCCCGGTTCTTTTTACACTTCCAGCTGGAGCTCAGCAGCGGCTTTTTGGACAAGATCACGCCGTGTTAGGCTTCCAGAGCCCCGGCTAAGCAATTTTACCGGGTCGCCCGGTTCTTTTTTTAACCAGCCCGGTTCTTTTTACACATCCAGCTGGAGCTCAGCAGCGTGTAAAACATAAACCAAACGATGAAATTGGTTATTTCTTCATGTATAATGATCAACTCGATACTCCCTAGCCCCCAACAGCCTTTTTTTTCATAACACTTTAACCAGAGTGACGGGAGAGCGGCATTTCAGAAAACGTGCTTATCTCGGCGAGAAAAAGCGATTTCGGCAATAAAATTTAAAACGCGTGTAAAACATAAACCAAACGATGAAATTGGTTATTTCTTCATGTATAATGATCAACTCGATACTCCCTAGCCCCCAACAGCCTTTTTTTTCATAACACTTTAACCAGAGTGACGGGAGAGCGGCATTTCAGAAAACGTGCTTATCTCGGCGAGAAAAAGCGATTTCGGCAATAAAATTTAAAACGCGTGTAAAACATAAACCAAACGATGAAATTGGTTATTTCTTCATGTATAATGATCAACTCGATACTCCCTAGCCCCCAACAGCCTTTTTTTTCATAACACTTTAACCAGAGTGACGGGAGAGCGGCATTTCAGAAAACGTGCTTATCTCGGCGAGAAAAAGCGATTTCGGCAATACAATTTAAAACGCGTGTAAAACATAAACCAAACGATGAAATTGGTTATTTCTTCATGTATAATGATCAACTCGATACTCCCTAGCCCCCAACAGCCTTTTTTTTCATAACACTTTAACCAGAGTGACGGGAGAGCGGCATTTCAGAAAACGTGCTTATCTCGGCGAGAAAAAGCGATTTCGGCAATAAAATTTAAAACGCGTGTAAAACATAAACCAAACGATGAAATTGGTTATTTCTTCATGTATAATGATCAACTCGATACTCCCTAGCCCCCAACAGCCTTTTTTTTCATAACACTTTAACCAGAGTGACGGGAGAGCGGCATTTCAGAAAACGTGCTTATCTCGGCGAGAAAAAGCGATTTCGGCAATAAAATTTAAAACGCGTGTAAAACATAAACCAAACGATGAAATTGGTTATTTCTTCATGTATAATGATCAACTCGATACTCCCTAGCCCCCAACAGCCTTTTTTTTCATAACACTTTAACCAGAGTGACGGGAGAGCGGCATTTCAGAAAACGTGCGTATCTCGGCGAGAAAAAGCGATTTCGGCAATAAAATTTAAAACGCGTGTAAAACATAAACCAAACGATGAAATGGGTTATTTCTTCATGTATAATGATCAACTCGATACTCCCTAGCCCCCAACAGCCTTTTTTTTCATAACACTTTAACCAGAGTGACGGGAGAGCGGCATTTCAGAAAACGTGCTTATCTCGGCGAGAAAAAGCGATTTCGGCAATAAAATTTAAAACGCGTGTAAAACATAAACCAAACGATGAAATTGGTTATTTCTTCATGTATAATGATCAACTCGATACTCCCTAGCCCCCAACAGCCTTTTTTTTCATAACACTTTAACCAGAGTGACGGGAGAGCGGCATTTCAGAAAACGTGCTTATCTCGGCGAGAAAAAGCGATTTCGGCAATAAAATTTAAAACGCGTGTAAAACATAAACCAAACGATGAAATTGGTTATTTCTTCATGTATAATGATCAACTCGATACTCCCTAGCCCCCAACAGCCTTTTTTTTCATAACACTTTAACCAGAGTGACGGGAGAGCGGCATTTCAGAAAACGTGCTTATCTCGGCGAGAAAAAGCGATTTCGGCAATAAAATTTAAAACGCGTGTAAAACATAAACCAAACGATGAAATTGGTTATTTCTTCATGTATAATGATCAACTCGATACTCCCTAGCCCCCAACAGCCTTTTTTTTCATAACACTTTAACCAGAGTGACGGGAGAGCGGGATTTCAGAAAACGTGCTTATCTCGGCGAGAAAAAGCGATTTCGGCAATAAAATTTAAAACGCGTGTAAAACATAAACCAAACGATGAAATTGGTTATTTCTTCATGTATAATGATCAACTCGATACTCCCTAGCCCCCAACAGCCTTTTTTTTCATAACACTTTAACCAGAGTGACGGGAGAGCGGCATTTCAGAAAACGTGCTTATCTCGGCGAGAAAAAGCGATTTCGGCAATAAAATTTAAAACGCGTGTAAAACATAAACCAAACGATGAAATTGGTTATTTCTTCATGTATAATGATCAACTCGATACTCCCTAGCCCCCAACAGCCTTTTTTTTCATAACATTTTAACCAGAGTGACGGGAGAGCGGCATTTCAGAAAACGTGCTTATCTCGGCGAGAAAAAGCGATTTCGGCAATAAAATTTAAAACGCGTGTAAAACATAAACCAAACGATGAAATTGGTTTTTTCTTCATGTATAATGATCAACTCGATACTCCCTAGCCCCCAACAGCCTTTTTTTTCATAACACTTTAACCAGAGTGACGGGAGAGCGGCATTTCAGAAAACGTGCTTATCTCGGCGAGAAAAAGCGATTTCGGCAATAAAATTTAAAACGCGTGTAAAACATAAACCAAACGATGAAATTGGTTATTTCTTCATGTATAATGATCAACTCGATACTCCCTAGCCCCCAACAGCCTTTTTTTTCATAACACTTTAACCACAGTGACGGGAGAGCGGCATTTCAGAAAACGTGCTTATCTCGGCGAGAAAAAGCGATTTCGGCAATAAAATTTAAAACGCGTGTAAAACATAAACCAAACGATGAAATTGGTTATTTCTTCATGTATAATGATCAACTCGAGTCGAGCTCCAGGGAGAGAGGCTGATTTTTTGCTTTTTGAGGCCGACCGACGAACCGGCGCGGGGCGGACTCAAAAGCCCGCAGAGCCGTAGGCACTTAGAAAAGTTTCGCCTTTGGCTGTGAGCTCCAGGGGGAGAGGCTGGTTTTGCGTTATTTCAGGCCGGCTGGAGAACCGGCGCGGGTCGGACGCACAATCCCCGCAGAGCCGTGGGCACTTAGAAAATTTTCGCCAAGTTGGCTCTGAGCGCCTGGTACCTAATATGGAAGTATAGAGGCCGACTTTCGGGCAAGATCACGCCGCGTTAGGCTTCCAGGACCCCGGCTAAGCAATTTTACCGGCCCGCCCGGTTCTTTTTTTGAACCAGTCCGGTTCTTTTTACACTTCCAGCTGGAGCTCAGCAGCGGCTTTTGGCGCAAGATCACGCCGGGTTAGGCTTCCAGGACCTCGGCTAAGCAATTCTACCGGGCCGCCCGGTTCTTTTTTTGAACCAGCCCGGTTCTTTTTACACTTCCAGCTGAAGCTCACGAGCGGCTTTTGGGACAAGATCACGCCGTGTTAGGCTTCCAGAGCCCCGGCTAAGCAATTTTACCGGCCCGCCCGGTTCTTTTTTTTTAACCAGCCCGGTTCTTTTTACACTTCCAGCTGGAGCTCAGCAGCGGCTTTTTGGACAATATCACGCCGGGTTAGGCTTCCAGGACCCCGGCTAAGCAATTTTACCGGGCCGCCCGGTTCTTTTTTTTTAACCAGCCCGGTTCTTTTTACACTTCCAGCTGGAGCTCACGAGCGGCTTTTTGGACAAGATCACG
>NW_028232347.1:0-46649 GCF_054491065.1 Syngnathus leptorhynchus | reverse complement strand
TCGATACTCCCTAGCCCCCAACAGCCTTTTTTTTCATAACACTTTAACCAGAGTGACGGGAGAGCGGCATTTCAGAAAACGTGCTTATCTCGGCGAGAAAAAGCGATTTCGGCAATTACATTTAAAACGCGTGTAAAACATAAACCAAACGATGAAATTGGTTATTTCTTCATGTATAATGATCAACTCGATACTCCCTAGCCCCCAACAGCCTTTTTTTTCATAACACTTTAACCAGAGTGACGGGAGAGCGGCATTTCAGAAAACGTGCTTATCTCGGCGAGAAAAAGCGATTTCGGCAATTACATTTAAAACGCGTGTAAAACATAAACCAAACGATGAAATTGGTTATTTCTTCATGTATAATGATCAACTCGATACTCCCTAGCCCCCAACAGCCTTTTTTTTCATAACACTTTAACCAGAGTGACGGGAGAGCGGCATTTCAGAAAACGTGCTTATCTCGGCGAGAAAAAGCGATTTCGGCAATAAAATTTAAAACGCGTGTAAAACATAAACCAAACGATGAAATTGGTTATTTCTTCATGTATAATGATCAACTCGATACTCCCTAGCCCCCAACAGCCTTTTTTTTCATAACACTTTAACCAGAGTGACGGGAGAGCGGCATTTCAGAAAACGTGCTTATCTCGGCGAGAAAAAGCGATTTCGGCAATAAAATTTAAAACGCGTGTAAAACATAAACCAAACGATGAAATTGGTTATTTTCATGTATAATGATCAACTCGATACTCCCTAGCCCCCAACAGCCTTTTTTTTCATAACACTTTAACCAGAGTGACGGGAGAGCGGCATTTCAGAAAACGTGCTTATCTCGGCTAAAAAAAGCGATTTCGGCAATAAAATTTAAAACGCGTGTAAAACATAAACCAAACGATGAAATTGGTTATTTCTTCATGTATAATGATCAACTCGATACTCCCTAGCCCCCAACAGCCTTTTTTTTCATAACACTTTAACCAGAGTGACGGGAGAGCGGCATTTCAGAAAACGTGCTTATCTCGGCGAGAAAAAGCGATTTCGGCAATAAAATTTAAAACGCGTGTAAAACATAAACCAAACGATGAAATTGGTTATTTCTTCATGTATAAAGATCAACTCGATACTCCCTAGCCCCCAACAGCCTTTTTTTTCATAACACTTTAACCAGAGTAACGGGAGAGCGGCATTTCAGAAAACGTGCTTATCTCGGCGAGAAAAAGCGATTTCGGCAATAAAATTTAAAACGCGTGTAAAACATAAACCAAACGATGAAATTGGTTATTTCTTCATGTATAATGATCAACTCGATACTCCCTAGCCCCCAACAGCCTTTTTTTTCATAACACTTTAACCAGAGTGACGGGAGAGCGGCATTTCAGAAAACGTGCTTATCTCGGCGAGAAAAAGCGATTTCGGCAATAAAATTTAAAACGCGTGTAAAACATAAACCAAACGATGAAATTGGTTATTTCTTCATGTATAATGATCAACTCGATACTCCCTAGCCCCCAACAGCCTTTTTTTTCATAACACTTTAACCAGAGTGACGGGAGAGCGGCATTTCAGAAAACGTGCTTATCTCGGCGAGAAAAAGCGATTTCGGCAATACAATTTAAAACGCGTGTAAAACATAAACCAAACGATGAAATTGGTTATTTCTTCATGTATAATGATCAACTCGATACTCCCTAGCCCCCAACAGCCTTTTTTTTCATAACACTTTAACCAGAGTGACGGGAGAGCGGCATTTCAGAAAACGTGCTTATCTCGGCGAGAAAAAGCGATTTCGGCAATAAAATTTAAAACGCGTGTAAAACATAAACCAAACGATGAAATTGGTTATTTCTTCATGTATAATGATCAACTCGATACTCCCTAGCCCCCAACAGCCTTTTTTTTCATAACACTTTAACCAGAGTGACGGGAGAGCGGCATTTCAGAAAACGTGCTTATCTCGGCGAGAAAAAGCGATTTCGGCAATAAAATTTAAAACGCGTGTAAAACATAAACCAAACGATGAAATTGGTTATTTCTTCATGTATAATGATCAACTCGATACTCCCTAGCCCCCAAAAGCCTTTTTTTTCATAACACTTTAACCAGAGTGACGGGAGAGCGGCATTTCAGAAAACGTGCTTATCTCGGCGAGAAAAAGCGATTTCGGCAATAAAATTTAAAACGCGTGTAAAACATAAACCAAACGATGAAATTGGTTATTTCTTCATGTATAATGATCAACTCGATACTCCCTAGCCCCCAACAGCCTTTTTTTTCATAACACTTTAACCAGAGTGACGGGAGAGCGGCATTTCAGAAAACGTGCTTATCTCGGCGAGAAAAAGCGATTTCGGCAATACAATTTAAAACGCGTGTAAAACATAAACCAAACGATGAAATTGGTTATTTCTTCATGTATAATGATCAACTCGATACTCCCTAGCCCCCAACAGCCTTTTTTTTCATAACACTTTAACCAGAGTGACGGGAGAGCGGCATTTCAGAAAACGTGCTTATCTCGGCGAGAAAAAGCGATTTCGGCAATAAAATTTAAAACGCGTGTAAAACATAAACCAAACGATGAAATTGGTTATTTCTTCATGTATAATGATCAACTCGATACTCCCTAGCCCCCAACAGCCTTTTTTTTCATAACACTTTAACCAGAGTGACGGGAGAGCGGCATTTCAGAAAACGTGCTTATCTCGGCGAGAAAAAGCGATTTCGGCAATACAATTTAAAACGCGTGTAAAACATAAACCAAACGATGAAATTGGTTATTTCTTCATGTATAATGATCAACTCGATACTCCCTAGCCCCCAACAGCCTTTTTTTTCATAACACTTTAACCAGAGTGACGGGAGAGCGGCATTTCAGAAAACGTGCTTATCTCGGCGAGAAAAAGCGATTTCGGCAATAAAATTTAAAACGCGTGTAAAACATAAACCAAACGATGAAATTGGTTATTTCTTCATGTATAATGATCAACTCGATACTCCCTAGCCCCCAACAGCCTTTTTTTTCATAACACTTTAACCAGAGTGACGGGAGAGCGGCATTTCAGAAAACGTGCTTATCTCGGCGAGAAAAAGCGATTTCGGCAATACAATTTAAAACGCGTGTAAAACATAAACCAAACGATGAAATTGGTTATTTCTTCATGTATAATGATCAACTCGATACTCCCTAGCCCCCAACAGCCTTTTTTTTTCATAACACTTTAACCAGAGTGACGGGAGAGCGGCATTTCAGAAAACGTGCTTATCTCGGCGAGAAAAAGCGATTTCGGCAATAAAATTTAAAACGCGTGTAAAACATAAACCAAACGATGAAATTGGTTATTTCTTCATGTATAATGATCAACTCGATACTCCCTAGCCCCCAACAGCCTTTTTTTTCATAACACTTTAACCAGAGTGACGGGAGAGCGGCATTTCAGAAAACGTGCTTATCTCGGCGAGAAAAAGCGATTTCGGCAATAAAATTTAAAACGCGTGTAAAACATAAACCAAACGATGAAATTGGTTATTTCTTCATGTATAATGATCAACTCGATACTCCCTAGCCCCCAACAGCCTTTTTTTTCATAACACTTTAACCAGAGTGACGGGAGAGCGGCATTTCAGAAAACGTGCTTATCTCGGCGAGAAAAAGCGATTTCGGCAATAAAATTTAAAACGCGTGTAAAACATAAACCAAACGATGAAATTGGTTATTTCTTCATGTATAATGATCAACTCGATACTCCCTAGCCCCCAACAGCCTTTTTTTTCATAACACTTTAACCAGAGTGACGGGAGAGCGGCATTTCAGAAAACGTGCTTATCTCGGCGAGAAAAAGCGATTTCGGCAATAAAATTTAAAACGCGTGTAAAACATAAACCAAACGATGAAATTGGTTATTTCTTCATGTATAATGATCAACTCGATACTCCCTAGCCCCCAACAGCCTTTTTTTTCATAACACTTTAACCAGAGTGACGGGAGAGCGGCATTTCAGAAAACGTGCTTATCTCGGCGAGAAAAAGCGATTTCGGCAATAAAATTTAAAACGCGTGTAAAACATAAACCAAACGATGAAATTGGTTATTTCTTCATGTATAATGATCAACTCGATACTCCCTAGCCCCCAACAGCCTTTTTTTTCATAACACTTTAACCAGAGTGACGGGAGAGCGGCATTTCAGAAAACGTGCTTATCTCGGCGAGAAAAAGCGATTTCGGCAATAAAATTTAAAACGCGTGTAAAACATAAACCAAACGATGAAATTGGTTATTTCTTCATGTATAATGATCAACTCGATACTCCCTAGCCCCCAACAGCCTTTTTTTTCATAACACTTTAACCAGAGTGACGGGAGAGCGGCATTTCAGAAAACGTGCTTATCTCGGCGAGAAAAAGCGATTTCGGCAATAAAATTTAAAACGCGTGTAAAACATAAACCAAACGATGAAATTGGTTATTTCTTCATGTATAATGATCAACTCGATACTCCCTAGCCCCCAACAGCCTTTTTTTTCATAACACTTTAACCAGAGTGACGGGAGAGCGGCATTTCAGAAAACGTGCTTATCTCGGCGAGAAAAAGCGATTTCGGCAATAAAATTTAAAACGCGTGTAAAACATAAACCAAACGATGAAATTGGTTATTTCTTCATGTATAATGATCAACTCGATACTCCCTAGCCCCCAACAGCCTTTTTTTTCATAACACTTTAACCAGAGTGACGGGAGAGCGGCATTTCAGAAAACGTGCTTATCTCGGCGAGAAAAAGCGATTTCGGCAATAAAATTTAAAACGCGTGTAAAACATAAACCAAACGATGAAATTGGTTATTTCTTCATGTATAATGATCAACTCGATACTCCCTAGCCCCCAACAGCCTTTTTTTTCATAACACTTTAACCAGAGTGACGGGAGAGCGGCATTTCAGAAAACGTGCTTATCTCGGCGAGAAAAAGCGATTTCGGCAATAAAATTTAAAACGCGTGTAAAACATAAACCAAACGATGAAATTGGTTATTTCTTCATGTATAATGATCAACTCGATACTCCCTAGCCCCCAACAGCCTTTTTTTTCATAACACTTTAACCAGAGTGACGGGAGAGCGGCATTTCAGAAAACGTGCTTATCTCGGCGAGAAAAAGCGATTTCGGCAATAAAATTTAAAACGCGTGTAAAACATAAACCAAACGATGAAATTGGTTATTTCTTCATGTATAATGATCAACTCGATACTCCCTAGCCCCCAACAGCCTTTTTTTTCATAACACTTTAACCAGAGTGACGGGAGAGCGGCATTTCAGAAAACGTGCTTATCTCGGCGAGAAAAAGCGATTTCGGCAATAAAATTTAAAACGCGTGTAAAACATAAACCAAACGATGAAATTGGTTATTTCTTCATGTATAATGATCAACTCGATACTCCCTAGCCCCCAACAGCCTTTTTTTTCATAACACTTTAACCAGAGTGACGGGAGAGCGGCATTTCAGAAAACGTGCTTATCTCGGCGAGAAAAAGCGATTTCGGCAATAAAATTTAAAACGCGTGTAAAACATAAACCAAACGATGAAATTGGTTATTTCTTCATGTATAATGATCAACTCGATACTCCCTAGCCCCCAACAGCCTTTTTTTTCATAACACTTTAACCAGAGTGACGGGAGAGCGGCATTTCAGAAAACGTGCTTATCTCGGCGAGAAAAAGCGATTTCGGCAATAAAATTTAAAACGCGTGTAAAACATAAACCAAACGATGAAATTGGTTATTTCTTCATGTATAATGATCAACTCGATACTCCCTAGCCCCCAACAGCCTTTTTTTTCATAACACTTTAACCAGAGTGACGGGAGAGCGGCATTTCAGAAAACGTGCTTATCTCGGCGAGAAAAAGCGATTTCGGCAATAAAATTTAAAACGCGTGTAAAACATAAACCAAACGATGAAATTGGTTATTTCTTCATGTATAATGATCAACTCGATACTCCCTAGCCCCCAACAGCCTTTTTTTTCATAACACTTTAACCAGAGTGACGGGAGAGCGGCATTTCAGAAAACGTGCTTATCTCGGCGAGAAAAAGCGATTTCGGCAATAAAATTTAAAACGCGTGTAAAACATAAACCAAACGATGAAATTGGTTATTTCTTCATGTATAATGATCAACTCGATACTCCCTAGCCCCCAACAGCCTTTTTTTTCATAACACTTTAACCAGAGTGACGGGAGAGCGGCATTTCAGAAAACGTGCTTATCTCGGCGAGAAAAAGCGATTTCGGCAATAAAATTTAAAACGCGTGTAAAACATAAACCAAACGATGAAATTGGTTATTTCTTCATGTATAATGATCAACTCGATACTCCCTAGCCCCCAACAGCCTTTTTTTTCATAACACTTTAACCAGAGTGACGGGAGAGCGGCATTTCAGAAAACGTGCTTATCTCGGCGAGAAAAAGCGATTTCGGCAATAAAATTTAAAACGCGTGTAAAACATAAACCAAACGATGAAATTGGTTATTTCTTCATGTATAATGATCAACTCGATACTCCCTAGCCCCCAACAGCCTTTTTTTTCATAACACTTTAACCAGAGTGACGGGAGAGCGGCATTTCAGAAAACGTGCTTATCTCGGCGAGAAAAAGCGATTTCGGCAATAAAATTTAAAACGCGTGTAAAACATAAACCAAACGATGAAATTGGTTATTTCTTCATGTATAATGATCAACTCGATACTCCCTAGCCCCCAACAGCCTTTTTTTTCATAACACTTTAACCAGAGTGACGGGAGAGCGGCATTTCAGAAAACGTGCTTATCTCGGCGAGAAAAAGCGATTTCGGCAATAAAATTTAAAACGCGTGTAAAACATAAACCAAACGATGAAATTGGTTATTTCTTCATGTATAATGATCAACTCGATACTCCCTAGCCCCCAACAGCCTTTTTTTTCATAACACTTTAACCAGAGTGACGGGAGAGCGGCATTTCAGAAAACGTGCTTATCTCGGCGAGAAAAAGCGATTTCGGCAATAAAATTTAAAACGCGTGTAAAACATAAACCAAACGATGAAATTGGTTATTTCTTCATGTATAATGATCAACTCGATACTCCCTAGCCCCCAACAGCCTTTTTTTTCATAACACTTTAACCAGAGTGACGGGAGAGCGGCATTTCAGAAAACGTGCTTATCTCGGCGAGAAAAAGCGATTTCGGCAATAAAATTTAAAACGCGTGTAAAACATAAACCAAACGATGAAATTGGTTATTTCTTCATGTATAATGATCAACTCGATACTCCCTAGCCCCCAACAGCCTTTTTTTTCATAACACTTTAACCAGAGTGACGGGAGAGCGGCATTTCAGAAAACGTGCTTATCTCGGCGAGAAAAAGCGATTTCGGCAATAAAATTTAAAACGCGTGTAAAACATAAACCAAACGATGAAATTGGTTATTTCTTCATGTATAATGATCAACTCGATACTCCCTAGCCCCCAACAGCCTTTTTTTTCATAACACTTTAACCAGAGTGACGGGAGAGCGGCATTTCAGAAAACGTGCTTATCTCGGCGAGAAAAAGCGATTTCGGCAATAAAATTTAAAACGCGTGTAAAACATAAACCAAACGATGAAATTGGTTATTTCTTCATGTATAATGATCAACTCGATACTCCCTAGCCCCCAACAGCCTTTTTTTTCATAACACTTTAACCAGAGTGACGGGAGAGCGGCATTTCAGAAAACGTGCTTATCTCGGCGAGAAAAAGCGATTTCGGCAATAAAATTTAAAACGCGTGTAAAACATAAACCAAACGATGAAATTGGTTATTTCTTCATGTATAATGATCAACTCGATACTCCCTAGCCCCCAACAGCCTTTTTTTTCATAACACTTTAACCAGAGTGACGGGAGAGCGGCATTTCAGAAAACGTGCTTATCTCGGCGAGAAAAAGCGATTTCGGCAATAAAATTTAAAACGCGTGTAAAACATAAACCAAACGATGAAATTGGTTATTTCTTCATGTATAATGATCAACTCGATACTCCCTAGCCCCCAACAGCCTTTTTTTTCATAACACTTTAACCAGAGTGACGGGAGAGCGGCATTTCAGAAAACGTGCTTATCTCGGCGAGAAAAAGCGATTTCGGCAATAAAATTTAAAACGCGTGTAAAACATAAACCAAACGATGAAATTGGTTATTTCTTCATGTATAATGATCAACTCGATACTCCCTAGCCCCCAACAGCCTTTTTTTTCATAACACTTTAACCAGAGTGACGGGAGAGCGGCATTTCAGAAAACGTGCTTATCTCGGCGAGAAAAAGCGATTTCGGCAATAAAATTTAAAACGCGTGTAAAACATAAACCAAACGATGAAATTGGTTATTTCTTCATGTATAATGATCAACTCGATACTCCCTAGCCCCCAACAGCCTTTTTTTTCATAACACTTTAACCAGAGTGACGGGAGAGCGGCATTTCAGAAAACGTGCTTATCTCGGCGAGAAAAAGCGATTTCGGCAATAAAATTTAAAACGCGTGTAAAACATAAACCAAACGATGAAATTGGTTATTTCTTCATGTATAATGATCAACTCGATACTCCCTAGCCCCCAACAGCCTTTTTTTTCATAACACTTTAACCAGAGTGACGGGAGAGCGGCATTTCAGAAAACGTGCTTATCTCGGCGAGAAAAAGCGATTTCGGCAATAAAATTTAAAACGCGTGTAAAACATAAACCAAACGATGAAATTGGTTATTTCTTCATGTATAATGATCAACTCGATACTCCCTAGCCCCCAACAGCCTTTTTTTTCATAACACTTTAACCAGAGTGACGGGAGAGCGGCATTTCAGAAAACGTGCTTATCTCGGCGAGAAAAAGCGATTTCGGCAATAAAATTTAAAACGCGTGTAAAACATAAACCAAACGATGAAATTGGTTATTTCTTCATGTATAATGATCAACTCGATACTCCCTAGCCCCCAACAGCCTTTTTTTTCATAACACTTTAACCAGAGTGACGGGAGAGCGGCATTTCAGAAAACGTGCTTATCTCGGCGAGAAAAAGCGATTTCGGCAATAAAATTTAAAACGCGTGTAAAACATAAACCAAACGATGAAATTGGTTATTTCTTCATGTATAATGATCAACTCGATACTCCCTAGCCCCCAACAGCCTTTTTTTTCATAACACTTTAACCAGAGTGACGGGAGAGCGGCATTTCAGAAAACGTGCTTATCTCGGCGAGAAAAAGCGATTTCGGCAATAAAATTTAAAACGCGTGTAAAACATAAACCAAACGATGAAATTGGTTATTTCTTCATGTATAATGATCAACTCGATACTCCCTAGCCCCCAACAGCCTTTTTTTTCATAACACTTTAACCAGAGTGACGGGAGAGCGGCATTTCAGAAAACGTGCTTATCTCGGCGAGAAAAAGCGATTTCGGCAATAAAATTTAAAACGCGTGTAAAACATAAACCAAACGATGAAATTGGTTATTTCTTCATGTATAATGATCAACTCGATACTCCCTAGCCCCCAACAGCCTTTTTTTTCATAACACTTTAACCAGAGTGACGGGAGAGCGGCATTTCAGAAAACGTGCTTATCTCGGCGAGAAAAAGCGATTTCGGCAATAAAATTTAAAACGCGTGTAAAACATAAACCAAACGATGAAATTGGTTATTTCTTCATGTATAATGATCAACTCGATACTCCCTAGCCCCCAACAGCCTTTTTTTTCATAACACTTTAACCAGAGTGACGGGAGAGCGGCATTTCAGAAAACGTGCTTATCTCGGCGAGAAAAAGCGATTTCGGCAATAAAATTTAAAACGCGTGTAAAACATAAACCAAACGATGAAATTGGTTATTTCTTCATGTATAATGATCAACTCGATACTCCCTAGCCCCCAACAGCCTTTTTTTTCATAACACTTTAACCAGAGTGACGGGAGAGCGGCATTTCAGAAAACGTGCTTATCTCGGCGAGAAAAAGCGATTTCGGCAATAAAATTTAAAACGCGTGTAAAACATAAACCAAACGATGAAATTGGTTATTTCTTCATGTATAATGATCAACTCGATACTCCCTAGCCCCCAACAGCCTTTTTTTTCATAACACTTTAACCAGAGTGACGGGAGAGCGGCATTTCAGAAAACGTGCTTATCTCGGCGAGAAAAAGCGATTTCGGCAATAAAATTTAAAACGCGTGTAAAACATAAACCAAACGATGAAATTGGTTATTTCTTCATGTATAATGATCAACTCGATACTCCCTAGCCCCCAACAGCCTTTTTTTTCATAACACTTTAACCAGAGTGACGGGAGAGCGGCATTTCAGAAAACGTGCTTATCTCGGCGAGAAAAAGCGATTTCGGCAATAAAATTTAAAACGCGTGTAAAACATAAACCAAACGATGAAATTGGTTATTTCTTCATGTATAATGATCAACTCGATACTCCCTAGCCCCCAACAGCCTTTTTTTTCATAACACTTTAACCAGAGTGACGGGAGAGCGGCATTTCAGAAAACGTGCTTATCTCGGCGAGAAAAAGCGATTTCGGCAATAAAATTTAAAACGCGTGTAAAACATAAACCAAACGATGAAATTGGTTATTTCTTCATGTATAATGATCAACTCGATACTCCCTAGCCCCCAACAGCCTTTTTTTTCATAACACTTTAACCAGAGTGACGGGAGAGCGGCATTTCAGAAAACGTGCTTATCTCGGCGAGAAAAAGCGATTTCGGCAATAAAATTTAAAACGCGTGTAAAACATAAACCAAACGATGAAATTGGTTATTTCTTCATGTATAATGATCAACTCGATACTCCCTAGCCCCCAACAGCCTTTTTTTTCATAACACTTTAACCAGAGTGACGGGAGAGCGGCATTTCAGAAAACGTGCTTATCTCGGCGAGAAAAAGCGATTTCGGCAATAAAATTTAAAACGCGTGTAAAACATAAACCAAACGATGAAATTGGTTATTTCTTCATGTATAATGATCAACTCGATACTCCCTAGCCCCCAACAGCCTTTTTTTTCATAACACTTTAACCAGAGTGACGGGAGAGCGGCATTTCAGAAAACGTGCTTATCTCGGCGAGAAAAAGCGATTTCGGCAATAAAATTTAAAACGCGTGTAAAACATAAACCAAACGATGAAATTGGTTATTTCTTCATGTATAATGATCAACTCGATACTCCCTAGCCCCCAACAGCCTTTTTTTTCATAACACTTTAACCAGAGTGACGGGAGAGCGGCATTTCAGAAAACGTGCTTATCTCGGCGAGAAAAAGCGATTTCGGCAATAAAATTTAAAACGCGTGTAAAACATAAACCAAACGATGAAATTGGTTATTTCTTCATGTATAATGATCAACTCGATACTCCCTAGCCCCCAACAGCCTTTTTTTTCATAACACTTTAACCAGAGTGACGGGAGAGCGGCATTTCAGAAAACGTGCTTATCTCGGCGAGAAAAAGCGATTTCGGCAATAAAATTTAAAACGCGTGTAAAACATAAACCAAACGATGAAATTGGTTATTTCTTCATGTATAATGATCAACTCGATACTCCCTAGCCCCCAACAGCCTTTTTTTTCATAACACTTTAACCAGAGTGACGGGAGAGCGGCATTTCAGAAAACGTGCTTATCTCGGCGAGAAAAAGCGATTTCGGCAATAAAATTTAAAACGCGTGTAAAACATAAACCAAACGATGAAATTGGTTATTTCTTCATGTATAATGATCAACTCGATACTCCCTAGCCCCCAACAGCCTTTTTTTTCATAACACTTTAACCAGAGTGACGGGAGAGCGGCATTTCAGAAAACGTGCTTATCTCGGCGAGAAAAAGCGATTTCGGCAATAAAATTTAAAACGCGTGTAAAACATAAACCAAACGATGAAATTGGTTATTTCTTCATGTATAATGATCAACTCGATACTCCCTAGCCCCCAACAGCCTTTTTTTTCATAACACTTTAACCAGAGTGACGGGAGAGCGGCATTTCAGAAAACGTGCTTATCTCGGCGAGAAAAAGCGATTTCGGCAATAAAATTTAAAACGCGTGTAAAACATAAACCAAACGATGAAATTGGTTATTTCTTCATGTATAATGATCAACTCGATACTCCCTAGCCCCCAACAGCCTTTTTTTTCATAACACTTTAACCAGAGTGACGGGAGAGCGGCATTTCAGAAAACGTGCTTATCTCGGCGAGAAAAAGCGATTTCGGCAATAAAATTTAAAACGCGTGTAAAACATAAACCAAACGATGAAATTGGTTATTTCTTCATGTATAATGATCAACTCGATACTCCCTAGCCCCCAACAGCCTTTTTTTTCATAACACTTTAACCAGAGTGACGGGAGAGCGGCATTTCAGAAAACGTGCTTATCTCGGCGAGAAAAAGCGATTTCGGCAATAAAATTTAAAACGCGTGTAAAACATAAACCAAACGATGAAATTGGTTATTTCTTCATGTATAATGATCAACTCGATACTCCCTAGCCCCCAACAGCCTTTTTTTTCATAACACTTTAACCAGAGTGACGGGAGAGCGGCATTTCAGAAAACGTGCTTATCTCGGCGAGAAAAAGCGATTTCGGCAATAAAATTTAAAACGCGTGTAAAACATAAACCAAACGATGAAATTGGTTATTTCTTCATGTATAATGATCAACTCGATACTCCCTAGCCCCCAACAGCCTTTTTTTTCATAACACTTTAACCAGAGTGACGGGAGAGCGGCATTTCAGAAAACGTGCTTATCTCGGCGAGAAAAAGCGATTTCGGCAATAAAATTTAAAACGCGTGTAAAACATAAACCAAACGATGAAATTGGTTATTTCTTCATGTATAATGATCAACTCGATACTCCCTAGCCCCCAACAGCCTTTTTTTTCATAACACTTTAACCAGAGTGACGGGAGAGCGGCATTTCAGAAAACGTGCTTATCTCGGCGAGAAAAAGCGATTTCGGCAATAAAATTTAAAACGCGTGTAAAACATAAACCAAACGATGAAATTGGTTATTTCTTCATGTATAATGATCAACTCGATACTCCCTAGCCCCCAACAGCCTTTTTTTTCATAACACTTTAACCAGAGTGACGGGAGAGCGGCATTTCAGAAAACGTGCTTATCTCGGCGAGAAAAAGCGATTTCGGCAATAAAATTTAAAACGCGTGTAAAACATAAACCAAACGATGAAATTGGTTATTTCTTCATGTATAATGATCAACTCGATACTCCCTAGCCCCCAACAGCCTTTTTTTTCATAACACTTTAACCAGAGTGACGGGAGAGCGGCATTTCAGAAAACGTGCTTATCTCGGCGAGAAAAAGCGATTTCGGCAATAAAATTTAAAACGCGTGTAAAACATAAACCAAACGATGAAATTGGTTATTTCTTCATGTATAATGATCAACTCGATACTCCCTAGCCCCCAACAGCCTTTTTTTTCATAACACTTTAACCAGAGTGACGGGAGAGCGGCATTTCAGAAAACGTGCTTATCTCGGCGAGAAAAAGCGATTTCGGCAATAAAATTTAAAACGCGTGTAAAACATAAACCAAACGATGAAATTGGTTATTTCTTCATGTATAATGATCAACTCGATACTCCCTAGCCCCCAACAGCCTTTTTTTTCATAACACTTTAACCAGAGTGACGGGAGAGCGGCATTTCAGAAAACGTGCTTATCTCGGCGAGAAAAAGCGATTTCGGCAATAAAATTTAAAACGCGTGTAAAACATAAACCAAACGATGAAATTGGTTATTTCTTCATGTATAATGATCAACTCGATACTCCCTAGCCCCCAACAGCCTTTTTTTTCATAACACTTTAACCAGAGTGACGGGAGAGCGGCATTTCAGAAAACGTGCTTATCTCGGCGAGAAAAAGCGATTTCGGCAATAAAATTTAAAACGCGTGTAAAACATAAACCAAACGATGAAATTGGTTATTTCTTCATGTATAATGATCAACTCGATACTCCCTAGCCCCCAACAGCCTTTTTTTTCATAACACTTTAACCAGAGTGACGGGAGAGCGGCATTTCAGAAAACGTGCTTATCTCGGCGAGAAAAAGCGATTTCGGCAATAAAATTTAAAACGCGTGTAAAACATAAACCAAACGATGAAATTGGTTATTTCTTCATGTATAATGATCAACTCGATACTCCCTAGCCCCCAACAGCCTTTTTTTTCATAACACTTTAACCAGAGTGACGGGAGAGCGGCATTTCAGAAAACGTGCTTATCTCGGCGAGAAAAAGCGATTTCGGCAATAAAATTTAAAACGCGTGTAAAACATAAACCAAACGATGAAATTGGTTATTTCTTCATGTATAATGATCAACTCGATACTCCCTAGCCCCCAACAGCCTTTTTTTTCATAACACTTTAACCAGAGTGACGGGAGAGCGGCATTTCAGAAAACGTGCTTATCTCGGCGAGAAAAAGCGATTTCGGCAATAAAATTTAAAACGCGTGTAAAACATAAACCAAACGATGAAATTGGTTATTTCTTCATGTATAATGATCAACTCGATACTCCCTAGCCCCCAACAGCCTTTTTTTTCATAACACTTTAACCAGAGTGACGGGAGAGCGGCATTTCAGAAAACGTGCTTATCTCGGCGAGAAAAAGCGATTTCGGCAATAAAATTTAAAACGCGTGTAAAACATAAACCAAACGATGAAATTGGTTATTTCTTCATGTATAATGATCAACTCGATACTCCCTAGCCCCCAACAGCCTTTTTTTTCATAACACTTTAACCAGAGTGACGGGAGAGCGGCATTTCAGAAAACGTGCTTATCTCGGCGAGAAAAAGCGATTTCGGCAATAAAATTTAAAACGCGTGTAAAACATAAACCAAACGATGAAATTGGTTATTTCTTCATGTATAATGATCAACTCGATACTCCCTAGCCCCCAACAGCCTTTTTTTTCATAACACTTTAACCAGAGTGACGGGAGAGCGGCATTTCAGAAAACGTGCTTATCTCGGCGAGAAAAAGCGATTTCGGCAATAAAATTTAAAACGCGTGTAAAACATAAACCAAACGATGAAATTGGTTATTTCTTCATGTATAATGATCAACTCGATACTCCCTAGCCCCCAACAGCCTTTTTTTTCATAACACTTTAACCAGAGTGACGGGAGAGCGGCATTTCAGAAAACGTGCTTATCTCGGCGAGAAAAAGCGATTTCGGCAATAAAATTTAAAACGCGTGTAAAACATAAACCAAACGATGAAATTGGTTATTTCTTCATGTATAATGATCAACTCGATACTCCCTAGCCCCCAACAGCCTTTTTTTTCATAACACTTTAACCAGAGTGACGGGAGAGCGGCATTTCAGAAAACGTGCTTATCTCGGCGAGAAAAAGCGATTTCGGCAATAAAATTTAAAACGCGTGTAAAACATAAACCAAACGATGAAATTGGTTATTTCTTCATGTATAATGATCAACTCGATACTCCCTAGCCCCCAACAGCCTTTTTTTTCATAACACTTTAACCAGAGTGACGGGAGAGCGGCATTTCAGAAAACGTGCTTATCTCGGCGAGAAAAAGCGATTTCGGCAATAAAATTTAAAACGCGTGTAAAACATAAACCAAACGATGAAATTGGTTATTTCTTCATGTATAATGATCAACTCGATACTCCCTAGCCCCCAACAGCCTTTTTTTTCATAACACTTTAACCAGAGTGACGGGAGAGCGGCATTTCAGAAAACGTGCTTATCTCGGCGAGAAAAAGCGATTTCGGCAATAAAATTTAAAACGCGTGTAAAACATAAACCAAACGATGAAATTGGTTATTTCTTCATGTATAATGATCAACTCGATACTCCCTAGCCCCCAACAGCCTTTTTTTTCATAACACTTTAACCAGAGTGACGGGAGAGCGGCATTTCAGAAAACGTGCTTATCTCGGCGAGAAAAAGCGATTTCGGCAATAAAATTTAAAACGCGTGTAAAACATAAACCAAACGATGAAATTGGTTATTTCTTCATGTATAATGATCAACTCGATACTCCCTAGCCCCCAACAGCCTTTTTTTTCATAACACTTTAACCAGAGTGACGGGAGAGCGGCATTTCAGAAAACGTGCTTATCTCGGCGAGAAAAAGCGATTTCGGCAATAAAATTTAAAACGCGTGTAAAACATAAACCAAACGATGAAATTGGTTATTTCTTCATGTATAATGATCAACTCGATACTCCCTAGCCCCCAACAGCCTTTTTTTTCATAACACTTTAACCAGAGTGACGGGAGAGCGGCATTTCAGAAAACGTGCTTATCTCGGCGAGAAAAAGCGATTTCGGCAATAAAATTTAAAACGCGTGTAAAACATAAACCAAACGATGAAATTGGTTATTTCTTCATGTATAATGATCAACTCGATACTCCCTAGCCCCCAACAGCCTTTTTTTTCATAACACTTTAACCAGAGTGACGGGAGAGCGGCATTTCAGAAAACGTGCTTATCTCGGCGAGAAAAAGCGATTTCGGCAATAAAATTTAAAACGCGTGTAAAACATAAACCAAACGATGAAATTGGTTATTTCTTCATGTATAATGATCAACTCGATACTCCCTAGCCCCCAACAGCCTTTTTTTTCATAACACTTTAACCAGAGTGACGGGAGAGCGGCATTTCAGAAAACGTGCTTATCTCGGCGAGAAAAAGCGATTTCGGCAATAAAATTTAAAACGCGTGTAAAACATAAACCAAACGATGAAATTGGTTATTTCTTCATGTATAATGATCAACTCGATACTCCCTAGCCCCCAACAGCCTTTTTTTTCATAACACTTTAACCAGAGTGACGGGAGAGCGGCATTTCAGAAAACGTGCATATCTCGGCGAGAAAAAGCGATTTCGGCAATAAAATTTAAAACGCGTGTAAAACATAAACCAAACGATGAAATTGGTTATTTCTTCATGTATAATGATCAACTCGATACTCCCTAGCCCCCAACAGCCTTTTTTTTCATAACACTTTAACCAGAGTGACGGGAGAGCGGCATTTCAGAAAACGTGCTTATCTCGGCGAGAAAAAGCGATTTCGGCAATAAAATTTAAAACGCGTGTAAAACATAAACCAAACGATGAAATTGGTTATTTCTTCATGTATAATGATCAACTCGATACTCCCTAGCCCCCAACAGCCTTTTTTTTCATAACACTTTAACCAGAGTGACGGGAGAGCGGCATTTCAGAAAACGTGCTTATCTCGGCGAGAAAAAGCGATTTCGGCAATAAAATTTAAAACGCGTGTAAAACATAAACCAAACGATGAAATTGGTTATTTCTTCATGTATAATGATCAACTCGATACTCCCTAGCCCCCAACAGCCTTTTTTTTCATAACACTTTAACCAGAGTGACGGGAGAGCGGCATTTCAGAAAACGTGCTTATCTCGGCGAGAAAAAGCGATTTCGGCAATAAAATTTAAAACGCGTGTAAAACATAAACCAAACGATGAAATTGGTTATTTCTTCATGTATAATGATCAACTCGATACTCCCTAGCCCCCAACAGCCTTTTTTTTCATAACACTTTAACCAGAGTGACGGGAGAGCGGCATTTCAGAAAACGTGCTTATCTCGGCGAGAAAAAGCGATTTCGGCAATAAAATTTAAAACGCGTGTAAAACATAAACCAAACGATGAAATTGGTTATTTCTTCATGTATAATGATCAACTCGATACTCCCTAGCCCCCAACAGCCTTTTTTTTCATAACACTTTAACCAGAGTGACGGGAGAGCGGCATTTCAGAAAACGTGCTTATCTCGGCGAGAAAAAGCGATTTCGGCAATAAAATTTAAAACGCGTGTAAAACATAAACCAAACGATGAAATTGGTTATTTCTTCATGTATAATGATCAACTCGATACTCCCTAGCCCCCAACAGCCTTTTTTTTCATAACACTTTAACCAGAGTGACGGGAGAGCGGCATTTCAGAAAACGTGCTTATCTCGGCGAGAAAAAGCGATTTCGGCAATAAAATTTAAAACGCGTGTAAAACATAAACCAAACGATGAAATTGGTTATTTCTTCATGTATAATGATCAACTCGATACTCCCTAGCCCCCAACAGCCTTTTTTTTCATAACACTTTAACCAGAGTGACGGGAGAGCGGCATTTCAGAAAACGTGCTTATCTCGGCGAGAAAAAGCGATTTCGGCAATAAAATTTAAAACGCGTGTAAAACATAAACCAAACGATGAAATTGGTTATTTCTTCATGTATAATGATCAACTCGATACTCCCTAGCCCCCAACAGCCTTTTTTTTCATAACACTTTAACCAGAGTGACGGGAGAGCGGCATTTCAGAAAACGTGCTTATCTCGGCGAGAAAAAGCGATTTCGGCAATAAAATTTAAAACGCGTGTAAAACATAAACCAAACGATGAAATTGGTTATTTCTTCATGTATAATGATCAACTCGATACTCCCTAGCCCCCAACAGCCTTTTTTTTCATAACACTTTAACCAGAGTGACGGGAGAGCGGCATTTCAGAAAACGTGCTTATCTCGGCGAGAAAAAGCGATTTCGGCAATAAAATTTAAAACGCGTGTAAAACATAAACCAAACGATGAAATTGGTTATTTCTTCATGTACAATGATCAACTCGATACTCCCTAGCCCCCAACAGCCTTTTTTTTCATAACACTTTAACCAGAGTGACGGGAGAGCGGCATTTCAGAAAACGTGCTTATCTCGGCGAGAAAAAGCGATTTCGGCAATAAAATTTAAAACGCGTGTAAAACATAAACCAAACGATGAAATTGGTTATTTCTTCATGTATAATGATCAACTCGATACTCCCTAGCCCCCAACAGCCTTTTTTTTCATAACACTTTAACCAGAGTGACGGGAGAGCGGCATTTCAGAAAACGTGCTTATCTCGGCGAGAAAAAGCGATTTCGGCAATAAAATTTAAAACGCGTGTAAAACATAAACCAAACGATGAAATTGGTTATTTCTTCATGTATAATGATCAACTCGATACTCCCTAGCCCCCAACAGCCTTTTTTTTCATAACACTTTAACCAGAGTGACGGGAGAGCGGCATTTCAGAAAACGTGCTTATCTCGGCGAGAAAAAGCGATTTCGGCAATAAAATTTAAAACGCGTGTAAAACATAAACCAAACGATGAAATTGGTTATTTCTTCATGTATAATGATCAACTCGATACTCCCTAGCCCCCAACAGCCTTTTTTTTCATAACACTTTAACCAGAGTGACGGGAGAGCGGCATTTCAGAAAACGTGCTTATCTCGGCGAGAAAAAGCGATTTCGGCAATAAAATTTAAAACGCGTGTAAAACATAAACCAAACGATGAAATTGGTTATTTCTTCATGTATAATGATCAACTCGATACTCCCTAGCCCCCAACAGCCTTTTTTTTCATAACACTTTAACCAGAGTGACGGGAGAGCGGCATTTCAGAAAACGTGCTTATCTCGGCGAGAAAAAGCGATTTCGGCAATAAAATTTAAAACGCGTGTAAAACATAAACCAAACGATGAAATTGGTTATTTCTTCATGTATAATGATCAACTCGATACTCCCTAGCCCCCAACAGCCTTTTTTTTCATAACACTTTAACCAGAGTGACGGGAGAGCGGCATTTCAGAAAACGTGCTTATCTCGGCGAGAAAAAGCGATTTCGGCAATAAAATTTAAAACGCGTGTAAAACATAAACCAAACGATGAAATTGGTTATTTCTTCATGTATAATGATCAACTCGATACTCCCTAGCCCCCAACAGCCTTTTTTTTCATAACACTTTAACCAGAGTGACGGGAGAGCGGCATTTCAGAAAACGTGCTTATCTCGGCGAGAAAAAGCGATTTCGGCAATAAAATTTAAAACGCGTGTAAAACATAAACCAAACGATGAAATTGGTTATTTCTTCATGTATAATGATCAACTCGATACTCCCTAGCCCCCAACAGCCTTTTTTTTCATAACACTTTAACCAGAGTGACGGGAGAGCGGCATTTCAGAAAACGTGCTTATCTCGGCGAGAAAAAGCGATTTCGGCAATAAAATTTAAAACGCGTGTAAAACATAAACCAAACGATGAAATTGGTTATTTCTTCATGTATAATGATCAACTCGATACTCCCTAGCCCCCAACAGCCTTTTTTTTCATAACACTTTAACCAGAGTGACGGGAGAGCGGCATTTCAGAAAACGTGCTTATCTCGGCGAGAAAAAGCGATTTCGGCAATAAAATTTAAAACGCGTGTAAAACATAAACCAAACGATGAAATTGGTTATTTCTTCATGTATAATGATCAACTCGATACTCCCTAGCCCCCAACAGCCTTTTTTTTCATAACACTTTAACCAGAGTGACGGGAGAGCGGCATTTCAGAAAACGTGCTTATCTCGGCGAGAAAAAGCGATTTCGGCAATAAAATTTAAAACGCGTGTAAAACATAAACCAAACGATGAAATTGGTTATTTCTTCATGTATAATGATCAACTCGATACTCCCTAGCCCCCAACAGCCTTTTTTTTCATAACACTTTAACCAGAGTGACGGGAGAGCGGCATTTCAGAAAACGTGCTTATCTCGGCGAGAAAAAGCGATTTCGGCAATAAAATTTAAAACGCGTGTAAAACATAAACCAAACGATGAAATTGGTTATTTCTTCATGTATAATGATCAACTCGAGTCGAGCTCCAGGGAGAGAGGCTGATTTTTCGCTTTTTGAGGCCGACCGACGAACCGGCGCGGGGCGGACTCAAAAGCCCGCAGAGCCGTAGGCACTTAGAAAAGTTTCGCCTTTGGCTGTGAGCTCCAGGGGGAGAGGCTGGTTTTGCGTTATTTTAGGCCGGCTGGAGAACCGGCGCGGGTCGGACGCACAATCCCCGCAGAGCCGTGGGCACTTAGAAAAATTTTGCCAAGTTGGCTCTGAGCGCCTGGTACCTAATATGGAAGTATAGAGGCCGACTTTCGGGCAAGATCACGCCGCGTTAGGCTTCCAGGACCCCGGCTAAGCAATTTTACCGGGCCGCCCGGTTCTTTTTTTGAACCAGCCCGGTTCTTTTTACACTTCCAGCTGGAGCTCAGCAGCGGCTTTTTGCGCAAGATCACGCCGGGTTAGGCTTCCAGGACCTCGGCTAAGAAATTCTACCGGGCCGCCCGGTTCTTTTTTTGAACCAGCCCGGTTCTTTTTACACTTCCAGCTGGAGCTCACGAGCGGCTTTTTGGACAAGATCACGCCGTGTTAGGCTTCCAGAGCCCCGGCTAAGCAATTTTACCGGCCCGCCCGGTTCTTTTTTTTAACCAGCCCGGTTCTTTTTACACTTCCAGCTGGAGCTCAGCAGCGGGTTTTTGGACAAGATCCCGCCGTGTTAGGCTTCCAGAGCCCCGGCTAAGCAATTTTACAGGGTCGCCCGGTTCTTTTTTTTAACCAGCCCGTTTTTTTTTACACTTCCAGCTGGAGCTCAGCAGCGGCTTTTTGCACAGTATCACGCCGGGTTAGGCTTCCAGAGCCCCGGCTAAGCAATTTTACCGGGCCGCCCGGTTCTTTTTTTTAACCAGCCCGGTTCTTTTTACACTTCCAGCTGGAGCTCAGCAGCGGCTTTTTGGACAAGATCACGCCGTGTTAGGCTTCCAGAGCCCCGGCTAAGCAATTTTACCGGGTCGACCGGTTCTTTTTTTTAACCAGCCCGGTTCTTTTTACACTTCCAGCTGGAGCTCAGCAGCGGCTTTTTGGACAAGATCACGCCGTGTTAGGCTTCCAGAGCCCCGGCTAAGCAATTTTACCGGGTCGCCCGGTTCTTTTTTTAACCAGCCCGGTTCTTTTTACACTTCCAGCTGGAGCTCAGCATCGTGTAAAACATAAACCAAACGATGAAATTGGTTATTTCTTCATGTATAATGATCAACTCGATACTCCCTAGCCCCCAACAGCCTTTTTTTTCATAACACTTTAACCAGAGTGACGGGAGAGCGGCATTTCAGAAAACGTGCTTATCTCGGCGAGAAAAAGCGATTTCGGCAATAAAATTTAAAACGCGTGTAAAACATAAACCAAACGATGAAATTGGTTATTTCTTCATGTATAATGATCAACTCGATACTCCCTAGCCCCCAACAGCCTTTTTTTTCATAACACTTTAACCAGAGTGACGGGAGAGCGGCATTTCAGAAAACGTGCTTATCTCGGCGAGAAAAAGCGATTTCGGCAATAAAATTTAAAACGCGTGTAAAACATAAACCAAACGATGAAATTGGTTATTTCTTCATGTATAATGATCAACTCGATACTCCCTAGCCCCCAACAGCCTTTTTTTTCATAACACTTTAACCAGAGTGACGGGAGAGCGGCATTTCAGAAAACGTGCTTATCTCGGCGAGAAAAAGCGATTTCGGCAATAAAATTTAAAACGCGTGTAAAACATAAACCAAACGATGAAATTGGTTATTTCTTCATGTATAATGATCAACTCGATACTCCCTAGCCCCCAACAGCCTTTTTTTTCATAACACTTTAACCAGAGTGACGGGAGAGCGGCATTTCAGAAAACGTGCTTATCTCGGCGAGAAAAAGCGATTTCGGCAATAAAATTTAAAACGCGTGTAAAACATAAACCAAACGAATGAAATTGGTTATTTCTTCATGTATAATGATCAACTCGATACTCCCTAGCCCCCAACAGCCTTTTTTTTCATAACACTTTAACCAGAGTGACGGGAGAGCGGCATTTCAGAAAACGTGCTTATCTCGGCGAGAAAAAGCGATTTCGGCAATAAAATTTAAAACGCGTGTAAAACATAAACCAAACGATGAAATTGGTTATTTCTTCATGTATAATGATCAACTCGATACTCCCTAGCCCCCAACAGCCTTTTTTTTCATAACACTTTAACCAGAGTGACGGGAGAGCGGCATTTCAGAAAACGTGCTTATCTCGGCGAGAAAAAGCGATTTCGGCAATAAAATTTAAAACGCGTGTAAAACATAAACCAAACGATGAAATTGGTTATTTCTTCATGTATAATGATCAACTCGATACTCCCTAGCCCCCAACAGCCTTTTTTTTCATAACACTTTAACCAGAGTGACGGGAGAGCGGCATTTCAGAAAACGTGCTTATCTCGGCGAGAAAAAGCGATTTCGGCAATAAAATTTAAAACGCGTGTAAAACATAAACCAAACGATGAAATTGGTTATTTCTTCATGTATAATGATCAACTCGATACTCCCTAGCCCCCAACAGCCTTTTTTTTCATAACACTTTAACCAGAGTGACGGGAGAGCGGCATTTCAGAAAACGTGCTTATCTCGGCGAGAAAAAGCGATTTCGGCAATAAAATTTAAAACGCGTGTAAAACATAAACCAAACGATGAAATTGGTTATTTCTTCATGTATAATGATCAACTCGATACTCCCTAGCCCCCAACAGCCTTTTTTTTCATAACACTTTAACCAGAGTGACGGGAGAGCGGCATTTCAGAAAACGTGCTTATCTCGGCGAGAAAAAGCGATTTCGGCAATAAAATTTAAAACGCGTGTAAAACATAAACCAAACGATGAAATTGGTTATTTCTTCATGTATAATGATCAACTCGAGTCGAGCTCCAGGGAGAGAGGCTGATTTTTCGCTTTTTGAGGCCGACCGACGAACCGGCGCGGGGCGGACTCAAAAGCCCGCAGAGCCGTAGGCACTTAGAAAAGTTTCGCCTTTGGCTGTGAGCTCCAGGGGGAGAGGCTGGTTTTGCGTTATTTTAGGCCGGCTGGAGAACCGGCGCGGGTCGGACGCACAATCCCCGCAGAGCCGTGGGCACTTAGAAAATTTTTGCCAAGTTGGCTCTGAGCGCCTGGTACCTAATATGGAAGTATAGAGGCCGACTTTCGGGCAAGATCACGCCGCGTTAGGCTTCCAGGACCCCGGCTAAGCAATTTTACCGGGCCGCCCGGTTCTTTTTTTGAACCAGCCCGGTTCTTTTTACACTTCCAGCTGGAGCTCACGAGCGGCTTTTTGGACAAGATCACGCCGTGTTAGGCTTCCAGAGCCCCGGCTAAGCAATTTTACCGGCCCGCCCGGTTCTTTTTTTTAACCAGCCCGGTTCTTTTTACACTTCCAGCTGGAGCTCAGCAGCGGGTTTTTGGACAAGATCACGCCGTGTTAGGCTTCCAGAGCCCCGGCTAAGCAATTTTACAGGGTCGCCCGGTTCTTTTTTTTAACCAGCCCGGTTTTTTTTACACTTCCAGCTGGAGCTCAGCAGCGGCTTTTTGCACAGTATCACGCCGGGTTAGGCTTCCAGAGCCCCGGCTAAGCAATTTTACCGGGCCGCCCGGTTCTTTTTTTTAACCAGCCCGGTTCTTTTTACACTTCCAGCTGGAGCTCAGCAGCGGCTTTTTGGACAAGATCACGCCGTGTTAGGCTTCCAGAGCCCCGGCTAAGCAATTTTACCGGGTCGCCCGGTTCTTTTTTTTAACCAGCCCGGTTCTTTTTACACTTCCAGCTGGAGCTCAGCAGCGGCTTTTTGGACAAGATCACGCCGTGTTAGGCTTCCAGAGCCCCGGCTAAGCAATTTTACCGGGTCGCCCGGTTCTTTTTTTTAACCAGCCCGGTTCTTTTTACACTTCCAGCTGGAGCTCAGCAGCGGCTTTTTGGACAAGATCACGCCGTGTTAGGCTTCCAGAGCCCCGGCTAAGCAATTTTACCGGGTCGCCCGGTTCTTTTTTTAACCAGCCCGGTTCTTTTTACACTTCCAGCTGGAGCTCAGCATCGTGTAAAACATAAACCAAACGATGAAATTGGTTATTTCTTCATGTATAATGATCAACTCGATACTCCCTAGCCCCCAACAGCCTTTTTTTTCATAACACTTTAACCAGAGTGACGGGAGAGCGGCATTTCAGAAAACGTGCTTATCTCGGCGAGAAAAAGCGATTTCGGCAATAAAATTTAAAACGCGTGTAAAACATAAACCAAACGATGAAATTGGTTATTTCTTCATGTATAATGATCAACTCGATACTCCCTAGCCCCCAACAGCCTTTTTTTTCATAACACTTTAACCAGAGTGACGGGAGAGCGGCATTTCAGAAAACGTGCTTATCTCGGCGAGAAAAAGCGATTTCGGCAATAAAATTTAAAACGCGTGTAAAACATAAACCAAACGATGAAATTGGTTATTTCTTCATGTATAATGATCAACTCGATACTCCCTAGCCCCCAACAGCCTTTTTTTTCATAACACTTTAACCAGAGTGACGGGAGAGCGGCATTTCAGAAAACGTGCTTATCTCGGCGAGAAAAAGCGATTTCGGCAATAAAATTTAAAACGCGTGTAAAACATAAACCAAACGATGAAATTGGTTATTTCTTCATGTAAAATGATCAACTCGATACTCCCTAGCCCCCAACAGCCTTTTTTTTTCATAACACTTTAACCAGAGTGACGGGAGAGCGGCATTTCAGAAAACGTGCTTATCTCGGCGAGAAAAAGCGATTTCGGCAATAAAATTTAAAACGCGTGTAAAACATAAACCAAACGATGAAATTGGTTATTTCTTCATGTATAATGATCAACTCGATACTCCCTAGCCCCCAACAGCCTTTTTTTTCATAACACTTTAACCAGAGTGACGGGAGAGCGGCATTTCAGAAAACGTGCTTATCTCGGCGAGAAAAAGCGATTTCGGCAATAAAATTTAAAACGCGTGTAAAACATAAACCAAACGATGAAATTGGTTATTTCTTCATGTATAATGATCAACTCGATACTCCCTAGCCCCCAACAGCCTTTTTTTTCATAACACTTTAACCAGAGTGACGGGAGAGCGGCATTTCAGAAAACGTGCTTATCTCGGCGAGAAAAAGTGATTTCGGCAATAAAATTTAAAACGCGTGTAAAACATAAACCAAACGATGAAATTGGTTATTTCTTCATGTATAATGATCAACTCGATACTCCCTAGCCCCCAACAGCCTTTTTTTTCATAACACTTGCTGCAATTGCCGTGAGAGACGTTCCATGTCCCAAGTTGTTGAAAAACCCTGAAACAATTTGTCAGCTTCCAATTTCGCAAATACTTTTCGGTGTCTCACACGCTCCTTTGCCACTTTCTTTCTGTCAATGCCACTCACAATTTGCGCTTCCACATCAACATACATTCTTTCAATCTCACTCCATTCATTCCTCTCAGCACACACACTTCTATCAATTTGGTGCATTTTGGATGTTTTAGCGGTCTGATCTCTCACAGGAGGAACTGTTACCACCGGATGTTTTCGGGAGAGCCTCACACCTCCCAGGATCTCAAAAAACCTGGCTATTTGAATACGCTCGTCAACGTACCCTTGTCCGCCACGACTAGGCTAGGTCCCGGACCTATTCGTAATACGCGTAAGTCCCTGACTTTACCGTACACGTCACACACGTAAGTTCCAAACTTATTTGCCGTATGTATCTCTTGCACACTTTATTTGATCTGAACAACAGTCTCCTCTTAAATTTCCTTTTTCAATTTGCAGAATTTCGACTTATAGTAACAGGTATTCTGCTTACCTTATCAGTGATGAGCGCTCAGGGTTGAGGAGACGTTGTACCAGCTCAACGTTGTGCACTTTATTCCCAAACGGTTCGCCGACCGAGAGACAGCGTCCCGGACGCTGTCCGGTGTCCTGGATACAGACCACGAGTTGTCAATTACCCTTCTCTTGACATCACGTCGGGGTCACCAAGAAATTGTTAGGATACGGATTTTAGCTATTGATCTGACTCCAAATTACGATCAACTTTAACACAAGTTTCTATGTCCTAATCCACACACTGGCGCACCTAACAATTTTGCGAGTTCGTTCTGTCAAAGAGAAGACCAGTAGATCAATCAGACCAAATTTACCAAATGTTTATTCCTAACAAAGTGCTCTAATACAGGCCGGGGTCCCGGGTCCCTCACACTAAAACTCGTGCGTTTCTGTGACCACCAAAAGACGACACATTCTTCCGGGTTGCCCAGTTTTAAAGAAACACAATATGAATATTAAAGCATGCAAAATATTGTGTGATGATTGGTCGATGGTCATCTCCTCCCCGTCGAGGTGTCATCACTGTGGTCAGGAGTTGGGGGTTTTCCTCTCGAAGCCCAACCACCTGGACGTGGTATTGTTCTTTGTTCTCGCTCCTCACCCACCTCGAGGTGTTATCGTCTGGTACTCTGTTGGAACAATCTCGGGGGAAGCCTTGGCCTGCCAGACCAGGAGGCCTTATCTTTATGAGTTTACGACTCTCCTTTAAACTAAATGCTTTCTATTTGGTTCAAGGAATGTCTTTTGATCCTTGTCAGCCTTATGTTTCCTTCCTGTCCTTATGTTACTTTTGTGTTTGTTTTGTAAGAAGTCTTCAATGACAATGAGCAGAGCTTCTTTGCATAGGCGAAATGTTCTTTGTCAGTTTAAAGGGACTTCATTCCTTTTAGTTAACTGTAGCTTTGATTCATAGATTGTAGATGATCAAAATTGGTTATATACAGTTTGAAGAAGTCACATTAAAGTTATCCCATATTTACTCAATGTTCGTTTAAGGAACTGTATATCAGTTACCTTACATTTACTTAATATGTGCTGAAAGGTTTAAGTAAGGTTAGATATTATTATTATTATGTGTTGTGTTAGTTTACTAAGAAGTTAAACTTAGCAGGAGTCGGCCACCTGTGGAGAGGACAACTGGTTGGGGGAAGAAAGCAGACTCTGCACTCCCAATGTGGGGGTCGAGAAGATCAATTCACACTACACTACATTCCTTTTCTAATCAGCGTTACTACAGCCACTATCTCCCTTCCTTTAGTGTAGCAACGCCTCTGTAGCCAGGGCATCCAAGACATCAAAAGGAGGAGCACGTGGGGGAGGAACTCAGAACTGGCGGAAACTGCAACCGAGCCTCCCCCCAATACTAGATATTATATTGATATGATTATATGTTTAACACAACCTTGAAAAATATGTTTGCTAACTGCTGAAAGCACATTTCCCTTTATTCCCTCTCATGACCTCATTTATGAGGTCATCACCCGCGACTCTAGCAAATATCTACCAGTGCGCTATCGGTCCTTTCTTCCTCCCGCGGCTCATGTTGAGCCACCAGGGTATATTGGCCCATCGGTGGCAACGGGCCAACGGTTTTCTCGATCAACCGGACAGTGAGTGATCTAATACATGGAACACAACAACAACCGCATAACATCATAATTGTAGTAAAAATAGCCACAGCAACAAGCACAGACATGATGAGCCCTTTCCAGTTTCCAAACGTTTTCATCCAATCAAACCAAATATCGGTGTGTACACCTGAATGATCTTTCATCTTTTTATTCAGTGTCCTTAGTCCTTCCAACGCCTTGGTCAGTCGTCCCCCTGGTGCCGTGTTGTTTGGGATGAAAGTACAACATGCATCACCAAACATTCCACACACACCATGTTTCTTAGCCAATAGCATGTCCAACGCAATTCTATTTTGGAACGCCATTAATGACGTCGCGGCCAATTGTTCATGAACTGCGGCAAATGATTCAGCTGTATAATTACCAAGTCGTTGGACATTGTAATGAACGTAATTAATACGGTCTACATTTTTATTGGGGGTGATCCATAGGAAGATACTTTCGAATCCCGAGGCCACTTGATTAACGAGTTTATACTCATCTGGTACACCCCGGGGCACTCCTATAGCGTCAATATATGTTGGATCGTCGTCGCTCAACCACGGGGCAAAACGTCTCTTTTGGCTCGCTTCAGGAGCTCCGCCAATGGGGACTCCAGGTCCCAATTGAGATTCTGTATTTCAATGGGGACAACCACCACAGGCATTATCAAAGACACGAGGGCACAGATACCTGATGCATTCTTTGGCAAGCGATCATATAATTTGTCATCACCACACCACAACCAGATGTCTGCACGAGAGAGAGGAGAGGTTACAGTCAGTGACAAATTTTTGAATTTGAAATTGAATTTCCACCATGTGGAATCTATTGTCCCAATACTTATGCCGGTCCCCTTTAACTTTAAACATGTCATATTTTGTTGAGTCACATGGTTGTCAAAAACGGGCTTTCTTTTTTAGTGAATAATTGTATGCCGTGACTCTCCAATGCCCTCTCAACCGAGGACAAACCAAACTCATTCCCTAAGCATTGAAAAACCATAAATAAAATAAAACAACCACATTTTTCCATATTGTTAACTTCTTTTGTCCATGACATGAAGCAACTACAAACCGTCCATCCTCTTTACATTGGTGAATACATGTCCCTTCTCTGTCTGGTGGGGCTAAATCCAATATTTCCCTTACCTTTTCAATTTGCTTCCTCCACACCCTTCTCTGGTACTTTTCCAGTTTGTCCTGTAACGTTTGGTTTGTCTCTGTCCAATTAAACAACGTGACATGCATTTGCCAATTTCCGCTGTCACATCTCTGTCTCAAACCTCCCTGTTCTTCTCGTGAGAGCTCTTCTGTTGTGTTCACCTCAGCCTCAAAAACTACTTCTCCTTTGCATCGGTATTGTTTATAAGTGGGTAAAATTTGAATCTGGGACGTTTTCTGCTGGATAGTCTCATCAATTGTCATCAATGTCCACACAAAAAGACAACTTACTAAAAATAGCACTACTAAAATTAATTCTGAAAAATCCGAAAATCCTTTCGAGCCCTCTCCTTTACTTTTCCGTATTGCTGCTCCTTCTCCTTCTGTCTCCCCCCTTTGGCCGGGTCCGGGACACGGCCAAACAAGAATACCTTCATCTTGACGGAACAAACTCTGGGGCCGGACGTAGGTGTGAGTAGTGATACCACCGACGTCCTTTGAAGTCGAGCTGGGCCATGTGAGAGGTCCTGGCCAAGACACGAAAGGGGCCCTTCCACCTGGGCTCCGTCCACTTTCTGGAGATGACTCTGACGTAGACGTGTACATGTGAGCTGTTTCTCCACCGACACGCCTTCCTCCGCCGCAGCGGTTTTCTCTCCAATCTGTGCAGAAACACTGGACACCAAAGCAGACAAATAGGACCCTTATGCTGTATGAGACCAATTTGGTACCGTAACATCCTCCGGTGGGACGAGCGTCGTTGCTGGTCCCGGCATTAGACGACCTGTCATCAATTCAAACGGTGCAAATCCAGTGTGCCTGTTAACAGATTGCCGCACAGACAACAAGGCAAGCGGAATCGCTTGGAGCCAATTCATTCTCATTTGAGCAATAATTTTGGCCAGTTTTTTCCTTCAACGTCCGGTTCATTCGTTCAACTTTGCCCTGGCTTTGAGGATGGTAGACACAGCCGAATCGATGCTTCAAACGCAAAATTGATTCCACCTTGGCCAAGGCTTTGTTGTTAAAGTGTGTACCATTGTCAGAGCGGATCAGGGCGGGAAAACTATGCGTGGGGATGTAATGGGGGATCAAAGCCTTGATCACAGCAGCAGAATCTTCTTTCGAGCACGGATATGCCTCAGGCCAGCCTGAGTAAGCGTCAACCAACACAAGCAAAAAGCGTTTCCCATTCACTCTTGTATACATGTCGGTGAAATCAATGATCACCTCTGCTCCCAGCCACGGGGTCGGCTGAAACAGGCCGGGCTTAGGCTTCAACGTAGGACGCAAACAGGAGTCTGGGTGTTCCCCGTCCAGATTACTGGACCGCGGAACACCAACATCATCTCCAGCAATCCTGTCTGCCATGGGTTGTTTAATTTGGTATGCATGCTGAGACCTAGACCAGTACAAATTAGGAATGTGAGTTTTCCGCCAATCGGTCTGTTGCAACAACTGCTTGACCATTGAGCCCAATTGTCTGGCCTCGTGTCCTGGGGCAAGAGCTAGGGAAATGTGTGGCACCCCTTTTTCTGTCATTTTGAACCACTGCATTTGTTCATGTGTCAGCTCAGTTACCGCTGCAACTCCCTCTTTACCAATCAAAATGCATGATGAAATTAAATCCCACATGTGCCCTTCAATTTCTTCAAACAAATCCCGATATACATCATCACTTTTTCGGTCATAATATAGAGTGCAATGCAAAGGATCAACAGGTGGGTGGTATGGCGTCAGTGAGCAGATCCAGGGTTTCCACAGTTGGTAGGTCGAGAACACACCACCACCAGCAGGGGTCTCTGGCTCCAGCCTGGCCCAGTAGATGGTTGCCGTTTCTGCTTCTGTTGGTAGGGGCGCCATCAGCCACTGACCATGTTGTTGTATTTGTTGTGAGCACTGGATGCTGATGCCATCTGGAAATTGAATAATCACTCCCTCTGGCCCACACAGAATTCTGGCTTCAACGGCTGACAACAAGTCCCTCCCCATCAAATTGATTGGGGTGTCCGTGGAATGGATGTATTTGTGCCAGAGTCTACACCCCGTCCGGGTGATCACAGTCTCAAGTGGTTTGGTAAAAGGCAGAGTTTGTGGTTTTCCCGAGAAGCCGACCAAAGTTGTTGTTTTCTTTGACAGTGAGGATACAGGAAGGGCAGTGTTTATTGATGAATATGTTGCGCCTGTGTCCACCAGCATCTGCACAGGTTTTCCCTCCACTGTCACATGAAGCATTGGCTCCGCCGGGCCGCTGCTTCTCTGGCTCCCCGGGCATCCCTATTCGAATTGTCCACACCAGAGATCATCATGTTGATAGTACTGACCTCTGTGTGCTTGTGGCTGTTGCCAGGGTCGTCCACTCGAGGGAGCTGTTCGTGTTTGTTGTATCGGCTCCTCGGGTTGATGTGGCGGGCCTCCGGCTGGACGGCCGGCTCCGTGCGGTCGATACTGCGGGCACTCTCTTGCCCAGTGATCGGTTTCGCCGCAGATGTAGCATGCGTTGGGCGAATGGTTTTTGTATGTCGCCCTCCCCGGGTAAGCAGGTGCACTCCCTCCCCGGCCTCTGTATCCGCCCCGGAACTGGCCCCTTCCGCGTCCCACCACCTGAGGAGCCTGTGACATTTGCATTTCCTTTTTCTGTGATTTAGACTGTCTAGCTTCACCATGCATTTTTGCCAACTGTAATTTCAACAACTGTTTGGATAATGCGTCTGTCTCGTTATCAACTTTAGCTTGTGACTCAGTAAACATTCTGCAGTGATGCAAAAGATGACGTTTAAACCGTTCCTCGGCACAAACCAGAATGTCAGGGTCTGACATTAACTGCTTCTTCACATCTGACGGAAGTCCATCCACCAGCGCCGTCCGGAAGAGCACCTCTGCCTCGTGCGTGAGAGCCGGATGGCGACCTGTGGTTTCAATCCAACTCTCCACACATGTTACATAATGTTGGGCAGGTGACATTTTCACATCATAAGGAAACATAGTGGGGGCCAAATCGGTGGGTTGTGGGAAAGTCATTTTAATGTTTTCAAACAGGGGCGCTGCTACTTGTGGCAAGGGCACCTCCCTCCCCAGTCTCGCTGTGCCTGCTGCTTCCTCAATCGCCTGCAATTGCACTAGGGAGCATGCTCCTGCCAACATCTGTCGCATGTCACCAAGTGTACAACTCTGTCCACTCATTAGAGCCAAAAACTTGTTCAGCCACACCTTGCCTCCTCTGTGTAGTGGGGGCATCTTTTCCATCATCGCAGTTACATCACGGAGCACCATGGGCTCGTAACGCTGACCATCCGCTGTTGCCACTAGGGGACACATCAACTCATTTTTCTGAACCTCTGCTTGTATCATCTGTCCACGAGTACTCCGCAAATTATATTCTCTCCGTGTCTGGCTCTCTCCCTGTCCGCCCTTTTTTCTACCATTCAGATTCGCGTACTCCAACATTTTCCTCTGTTGCATCACAACATCATCTTCCTCCTCACCTCCGCTACCGTCCCGCTGTGAATGCTCTTTCTGTCTCCACTCACTCTTCGCGTCTTGTCTTATTTTCTCCGTTACCCATTTCAACATCTGCGCTTCCTGTCTACGCTGCTCATCAACTTGATCAACTTTCTTTTTTAGCTCCTCGTTCTCGGCACTTAGTCTATGCCCACCTACTCCTTTCGTTATGTTGGACGTTTGAGGGCTCGGAGCGGGGGTGGAAGTGTCCACGCGGGACGCCTCCTCCTCCCTGATCCGTCGCCTCTCTCTATTTACTGCTTGTTCAATCAGTTGTACAATACTTTGATCCGCCCTTTCGCCTTCGCCCTCGACATCCACTACCAGTCGGCCACCCAACGTCACCACTGGAGCCATCACTCCGGGGCTGCCGTACGGCGGCGGTCCAACAGCAGTCACTCCGAGTGTGGGGGCACTCGGGGGTGTTACATCATGCAAAGATGGATAAATGCCCTTGTATTCAACTCCTTTCTTATCTGTTTCCACCGCTTTCTCTACCTCCTCCGCTTTTCCACATTAACAACACTTTCTACGGGCAGTTTCTTCTGAGTGGCAAACAAAGCTGTTGAAGCTGTTGCCATATTGTGCAAAGAGCGTCGCTCTTCCTCTCTCTCCTTAATGTGCTTCTCGAGCACCTTGCGCTTACGCCAGCCGGCCCCTTTATGCTCATCCTCTAAGGAGAGCTTTCTTTTCACACTTTAACCAGAGTGACGGGAGAGCGGCATTTCAGAAAACGTGCTTATCTCGGCGAGAAAAAGCGATTTCGGCAATAAAATTTAAAACGCGTGTAAAACATAAACCAAACGATGAAATTGGTTATTTCTTCATGTATAATGATCAACTCGATACTCCCTAGCCCCCAACAGCCTTTTTTTTCATAACACTTTAACCAGAGTGACGGGAGAGCGGCATTTCAGAAAACGTGCTTATCTCGGCGAGAAAAAGCGATTTCGGCAATAAAATTTAAAACGCGTGTAAAACATAAACCAAACGATGAAATTGGTTATTTCTTCATGTATAATAATCAACTCGATACTCCCTAGCCCCCAACAGCCTTTTTTTTCATAACACTTTAACCAGAGTGACGGGAGAGCGGCATTTCAGAAAACGTGCTTATCTCGGCGAGAAAAAGCGATTTCGGCAATAAAATTTAAAACGCGTGTAAAACACAAACCAAACGATGAAATTGGTTATTTCTTCATGTATAATGATCAACTCGATACTCCCTAGCCCCCAACAGCCTTTTTTTTCATAACACTTTAACCAGAGTGACGGGAGAGCGGCATTTCAGAAAACGTGCTTATCTCGGCGAGAAAAAGCGATTTCGGCAATAAAATTTAAAACGCGTGTAAAACATAAACCAAACGATGAAATTGGTTATTTCTTCATGTATAATGATCAACTCGATACTCCCTAGCCCCCAACAGCCTTTTTTTTCATAACACTTTAACCAGAGTGACGGGAGAGCGGCATTTCAGAAAACGTGCTTATCTCGGCGAGAAAAAGCGATTTCGGCAATAAAATTTAAAATGCGTGTAAAACATAAACCAAACGATGAAATTGGTTATTTCTTCATGTATAATGATCAACTCAATACTCCCTAGCCCCCAACAGCCTTTTTTTCCATAACACTTTAACCAGAGTGACGGGAGAGCGGCATTTCAGAAAACGTGCTTATCTCGGCGAGAAAAAGCGATTTCGGCAATAAAATTTAAAACGCGTGTAAAACATAAACCAAACGATGAAATTGGTTATTTCTTCATGTATAATGATCAACTCGATACTCCCTAGCCCCCAACAGCCTTTTTTTTCATAACACTTTAACCAGAGTGACGGGAGAGCGGCATTTCAGAAAACGTGCTTATCTCGGCGAGAAAAAGCGATTTCGGCAATAAAATTTAAAACGCGTGTAAAACATAAACCAAACGATGAAATTGGTTATTTCTTCATGTATAATGATCAACTCGATACTCCCTAGCCCCCAACAGCCTTTTTTTTCATAACACTTTAACCAGAGTGACGGGAGAGCGGCATTTCAGAAAACGTGCTTATCTCGGCGAGAAAAAGCGATTTCGGCAATAAAATTTAAAACGCGTGTAAAACATAAACCAAACGATGAAATTGGTTATTTCTTCATGTATAATGATCAACTCGATACTCCCTAGCCCCCAACAGCCTTTTTTTTCATAACACTTTAACCAGAGTGACGGGAGAGCGGCATTTCAGAAAACGTGCTTATCTCGGCGAGAAAAAGCGATTTCGGCAATAAAATTTAAAACGCGTGTAAAACATAAACCAAACGATGAAATTGGTTATTTCTTCATGTATAATGATCAACTCGATACTCCCTAGCCCCCAACAGCCTTTTTTTTCATAACACTTTAACCAGAGTGACGGGAGAGCGGCATTTCAGAAAACGTGCTTATCTCGGCGAGAAAAAGCGATTTCGGCAATAAAATTTAAAACGCGTGTAAAACATAAACCAAACGATGAAATTGGTTATTTCTTCATGTATAATGATCAACTCGATACTCCCTAGCCCCCAACAGCCTTTTTTTTCCATAACACTTTAACCAGAGTGACGGGAGAGCGGCATTTCAGAAAACGTGCTTATCTCGGCGAGAAAAAGCGATTTCGGCAATAAAATTTAAAACGCGTGTAAAACATAAACCAAACGATGAAATTGGTTATTTCTTCATGTATAATGATCAACTCGATACTCCCTAGCCCCCAACAGCCTTTTTTTTCATAACACTTTAACCAGAGTGACGGGAGAGCGGCATTTCAGAAAACGTGCTTATCTCGGCGAGAAAAAGCGATTTCGGCAATAAAATTTAAAACGCGTGTAAAACATAAACCAAACGATGAAATTGGTTATTTCTTCATGTATAATGATCAACTCGAGTCGAGCTCCAGGGAGAGAGGCTGATTTTTCGCTTTTTGAGGCCGACCGACGAACCGGCGCGGGGCGGACTCAAAAGCCCGCAGAGCCGTAGGCACTTAGAAAAGTTTCGCCTTTGGCTGTGAGCTCCAGGGGGAGAGGCTGGTTTTGCGTTATTTTAGGCCGGCTGGAGAACCGGCGCGGGTCGGACGCACAATCCCCGCAGAGCCGTGGGCACTTAGAAAATTTTTGCCAAGTTGGCTCTGAGCGCCTGGTACCTAATATGGAAGTATAGAGGCCGACTTTCGGGCAAGATCACGCCGCGTTAGGCTTCCAGGACCCCGGCTAAGCAATTTTACCGGGCCGCCCGGTTCTTTTTTTGAACCAGCCCGGTTCTTTTTACACTTCCAGCTGGAGCTCAGCAGCGGCTTTTTGCGCAAGATCACGCCGGGTTAGGCTTCCAGGACCTCGGCTAAGAAATTCTACCGGGCCGCCCGGTTCTTTTTTTGAACCAGCCCGGTTCTTTTTACACTTCCAGCTGGAGCTCACGAGCGGCTTTTTGGACAAGATCACGCCGTGTTAGGCTTCCAGAGCCCCGGCTAAGCAATTTTACCGGCCCGCCCGGTTCTTTTTTTTAACCAGCCCGGTTCTTTTTACACTTCCAGCTGGAGCTCAGCAGCGGGTTTTTGGACAAGATCCCGCCGTGTTAGGCTTCCAGAGCCCCGGCTAAGCAATTTTACAGGGTCGCCCGGTTCTTTTTTTTAACCAGCCCGTTTTTTTTTACACTTCCAGCTGGAGCTCAGCAGCGGCTTTTTGCACAGTATCACGCCGGGTTAGGCTTCCAGAGCCCCGGCTAAGCAATTTTACCGGGCCGCCCGGTTCTTTTTTTTAACCAGCCCGGTTCTTTTTACACTTCCAGCTGGAGCTCAGCAGCGGCTTTTTGGACAAGATCACGCCGTGTTAGGCTTCCAGAGCCCCGGCTAAGCAATTTTACCGGGTCGCCCGGTTCTTTTTTTTAACCAGCCCGGTTCTTTTTACACTTCCAGCTGGAGCTCAGCAGCGGCTTTTTGGACAAGATCACGCCGTGTTAGGCTTCCAGAGCCCCGGCTAAGCAATTTTACCGGGTCGCCCGGTTCTTTTTTTAACCAGCCCGGTTCTTTTTACACTTCCAGCTGGAGCTCAGCATCGTGTAAAACATAAACCAAACGATGAAATTGGTTATTTCTTCATGTATAATGATCAACTCGATACTCCCTAGCCCCCAACAGCCTTTTTTTTCATAACACTTTAACCAGAGTGACGGGAGAGCGGCATTTCAGAAAACGTGCTTATCTCGGCGAGAAAAAGCGATTTCGGCAATAAAATTTAAAACGCGTGTAAAACATAAACCAAACGATGAAATTGGTTATTTCTTCATGTATAATGATCAACTCGATACTCCCTAGCCCCCAACAGCCTTTTTTTTCATAACACTTTAACCAGAGTGACGGGAGAGCGGCATTTCAGAAAACGTGCTTATCTCGGCGAGAAAAAGCGATTTCGGCAATAAAATTTAAAACGCGTGTAAAACATAAACCAAACGATGAAATTGGTTATTTCTTCATGTATAATGATCAACTCGATACTCCCTAGCCCCCAACAGCCTTTTTTTTCATAACACTTTAACCAGAGTGACGGGAGAGCGGCATTTCAGAAAACGTGCTTATCTCGGCGAGAAAAAGCGATTTCGGCAATAAAATTTAAAACGCGTGTAAAACATAAACCAAACGATGAAATTGGTTATTTCTTCATGTATAATGATCAACTCGATACTCCCTAGCCCCCAACAGCCTTTTTTTTCATAACACTTTAACCAGAGTGACGGGAGAGCGGCATTTCAGAAAACGTGCTTATCTCGGCGAGAAAAAGCGATTTCGGCAATAAAATTTTAAAACGCGTGGTAAAACATAAACCAAACGATGAATTGGTTATTTCTTCATGTATAATGATCAACTCGATACTCCCTAGCCCCCAACAGCCTTTTTTTTCATAACACTTTACCAGAGTGACGGGAGAGCGGCATTTCAGAAAACGTGCTTATCTCGGCGAGAAAAAGCGATTTCGGCAATAAAATTTAAAACGCGTGTAAAACATAAACCAAACGATGAAATTGGTTATTTCTTCATGTATAATGATCAACTCGATACTCCCTAGCCCCCAACAGCCTTTTTTTTCATAACACTTTAACCAGAGTGACGGGAGAGCGGCATTTCAGAAAACGTGCTTATCTCGGCGAGAAAAAGCGATTTCGGCAATAAAATTTAAAACGCGTGTAAAACATAAACCAAACGATGAAATTGGTTATTTCTTCATGTATAATGATCAACTCGATACTCCCTAGCCCCCAACAGCCTTTTTTTTCACAACACTTTAACCAGAGTGACGGGAGAGCGGCATTTCAGAAAACGTGCTTATCTCGGCGAGAAAAAGCGATTTCGGCAATAAAATTTAAAACGCGTGTAAAACATAAACCAAACGATGAAATTGGTTATTTCTTCATGTATAATGATCAACTCGATACTCCCTAGCCCCCAACAGCCTTTTTTTTCATAACACTTTAACCAGAGTGACGGGAGAGCGGCATTTCAGAAACGTGCTTATCTCGGCGAGAAAAAGCGATTTCGGCAATAAAATTTAAAACGCGTGTAAAACATAAACCAAACGATGAAATTGGTTATTTCTTCCATGTATAATGATCAACTCGATACTCCCTAGCCCCAACAGCCTTTTTTTTCATAACACTTTAACAGAGTGACGGGTGAGCGGCATTTCAGAAAACGTGCTTATCTCTGCGAGAAAGAGCGGATTCGGCAATAAATTTAAAACGCGTGTAAAACATAAACCAACCGATGAAATTATTGGTTATTTCTTCATGTATAATGATCAACTCGATACTCCCTAGCCCCCAACAGCCTTTTTTTTCATAACACTTTAACCAGAGTGACGGGAGAGCGGCATTTCAGAAAACGTGCTTATCTCGGCGAGAAAAAGCGATTTCGGCAATAAAATTTAAAACGCGTGTAAAACATAAACCAAACGATGAAATTGGTTATTTCTTCATGTATAATGATCAACTCGATACTCCCTAGCCCCCAACAGCCTTTTTTTTCATAACACTTTAACCAGAGTGACGGGAGAGCGGCATTTCAGAAAACGTGCTTATCTCGGCGAGAAAAAGCGATTTCGGCAATAAAATTTAAAACGCGTGTAAAACATAAACCAAACGATGAAATTGGTTATTTCTTCATGTATAATGATCAACTCGATACTCCCTAGCCCCCAACAGCCTTTTTTTTCATAACACTTTAACCAGAGTGACGGGAGAGCGGCATTTCAGAAAACGTGCTTATCTCGGCGAGAAAAAGCGATTTCGGCAATAAAATTTAAAACGCGTGTAAAACATAAACCAAACGATGAAATTGGTTATTTCTTCATGTATAATGATCAACTCGATACTCCCTAGCCCCCAACAGCCTTTTTTTTCATAACACTTTAACCAGAGTGACGGGAGAGCGGCATTTCAGAAAACGTGCTTATCTCGGCGAGAAAAAGCGATTTCGGCAATAAAATTTAAAACGCGTGTAAAACATAAACCAAACGATGAAATTGGTTATTTCTTCATGTATAATGATCAACTCGATACTCCCTAGCCCCCAACAGCCTTTTTTTTCATAACACTTTAACCAGAGTGACGGGAGAGCGGCATTTCAGAAAACGTGCTTATCTCGGCGAGAAAAAGCGATTTCGGCAATAAAATTTAAAACGCGTGTAAAACATAAACCAAACGATGAAATTGGTTATTTCTTCATGTATAATGATCAACTCGATACTCCCTAGCCCCCAACAGCCTTTTTTTTCATAACACTTTAACCAGAGTGACGGGAGAGCGGCATTTCAGAAAACGTGCTTATCTCGGCGAGAAAAAGCGATTTCGGCAATAAAATTTAAAACGCGTGTAAAACATAAACCAAACGATGAAATTGGTTATTTCTTCATGTATAATGATCAACTCGATACTCCCTAGCCCCCAACAGCCTTTTTTTTCATAACACTTTAACCAGAGTGACGGGAGAGCGGCATTTCAGAAAACGTGCTTATCTCGGCGAGAAAAAGCGATTTCGGCAATAAAATTTAAAACGCGTGTAAAACATAAACCAAACGATGAAATTGGTTATTTCTTCATGTATAATGATCAACTCGATACTCCCTAGCCCCCAACAGCCTTTTTTTTCATAACACTTTAACCAGAGTGACGGGAGAGCGGCATTTCAGAAAACGTGCTTATCTCGGCGAGAAAAAGCGATTTCGGCAATAAAATTTAAAACGCGTGTAAAACATAAACCAAACGATGAAATTGGTTATTTCTTCATGTATAATGATCAACTCGATACTCCCTAGCCCCCAACAGCCTTTTTTTTCATAACACTTTAACCAGAGTGACGGGAGAGCGGCATTTCAGAAAACGTGCTTATCTCGGCGAGAAAAAGCGATTTCGGCAATAAAATTTAAAACGCGTGTAAAACATAAACCAAACGATGAAATTGGTTATTTCTTCATGTATAATGATCAACTCGATACTCCCTAGCCCCCAACAGCCTTTTTTTTCATAACACTTTAACCAGAGTGACGGGAGAGCGGCATTTCAGAAAACGTGCTTATCTCGGCGAGAAAAAGCGATTTCGGCAATAAAATTTAAAACGCGTGTAAAACATAAACCAAACGATGAAATTGGTTATTTCTTCATGTATAATGATCAACTCGATACTCCCTAGCCCCCAACAGCCTTTTTTTTCATAACACTTTAACCAGAGTGACGGGAGAGCGGCATTTCAGAAAACGTGCTTATCTCGGCGAGAAAAAGCGATTTCGGCAATAAAATTTAAAACGCGTGTAAAACATAAACCAAACGATGAAATTGGTTATTTCTTCATGTATAATGATCAACTCGATACTCCCTAGCCCCCAACAGCCTTTTTTTTCATAACACTTTAACCAGAGTGACGGGAGAGCGGCATTTCAGAAAACGTGCTTATCTCGGCGAGAAAAAGCGATTTCGGCAATAAAATTTAAAACGCGTGTAAAACATAAACCAAACGATGAAATTGGTTATTTCTTCATGTATAATGATCAACTCGATACTCCCTAGCCCCCAACAGCCTTTTTTTTCATAACACTTTAACCAGAGTGACGGGAGAGCGGCATTTCAGAAAACGTGCTTATCTCGGCGAGAAAAAGCGATTTCGGCAATAAAATTTAAAACGCGTGTAAAACATAAACCAAACGATGAAATTGGTTATTTCTTCATGTATAATGATCAACTCGATACTCCCTAGCCCCCAACAGCCTTTTTTTTCATAACACTTTAACCAGAGTGACGGGAGAGCGGCATTTCAGAAAACGTGCTTATCTCGGCGAGAAAAAGCGATTTCGGCAATAAAATTTAAAACGCGTGTAAAACATAAACCAAACGATGAAATTGGTTATTTCTTCATGTATAATGATCAACTCGATACTCCCTAGCCCCCAACAGCCTTTTTTTTCATAACACTTTAACCAGAGTGACGGGAGAGCGGCATTTCAGAAAACGTGCTTATCTCGGCGAGAAAAAGCGATTTCGGCAATAAAATTTAAAACGCGTGTAAAACATAAACCAAACGATGAAATTGGTTATTTCTTCATGTATAATGATCAACTCGATACTCCCTAGCCCCCAACAGCCTTTTTTTTCATAACACTTTAACCAGAGTGACGGGAGAGCGGCATTTCAGAAAACGTGCTTATCTCGGCGAGAAAAAGCGATTTCGGCAATAAAATTTAAAACGCGTGTAAAACATAAACCAAACGATGAAATTGGTTATTTCTTCATGTATAATGATCAACTCGATACTCCCTAGCCCCCAACAGCCTTTTTTTTCATAACACTTTAACCAGAGTGACGGGAGAGCGGCATTTCAGAAAACGTGCTTATCTCGGCGAGAAAAAGCGATTTCGGCAATAAAATTTAAAACGCGTGTAAAACATAAACCAAACGATGAAATTGGTTATTTCTTCATGTATAATGATCAACTCGATACTCCCTAGCCCCCAACAGCCTTTTTTTTCATAACACTTTAACCAGAGTGACGGGAGAGCGGCATTTCAGAAAACGTGCTTATCTCGGCGAGAAAAAGCGATTTCGGCAATAAAATTTAAAACGCGTGTAAAACATAAACCAAACGATGAAATTGGTTATTTCTTCATGTATAATGATCAACTCGATACTCCCTAGCCCCCAACAGCCTTTTTTTTCATAACACTTTAACCAGAGTGACGGGAGAGCGGCATTTCAGAAAACGTGCTTATCTCGGCGAGAAAAAGCGATTTCGGCAATAAAATTTAAAACGCGTGTAAAACATAAACCAAACGATGAAATTGGTTATTTCTTCATGTATAATGATCAACTCGATACTCCCTAGCCCCCAACAGCCTTTTTTTTCATAACACTTTAACCAGAGTGACGGGAGAGCGGCATTTCAGAAAACGTGCTTATCTCGGCGAGAAAAAGCGATTTCGGCAATAAAATTTAAAACGCGTGTAAAACATAAACCAAACGATGAAATTGGTTATTTCTTCATGTATAATGATCAACTCGATACTCCCTAGCCCCCAACAGCCTTTTTTTTCATAACACTTTAACCAGAGTGACGGGAGAGCGGCATTTCAGAAAACGTGCTTATCTCGGCGAGAAAAAGCGATTTCGGCAATAAAATTTAAAACGCGTGTAAAACATAAACCAAACGATGAAATTGGTTATTTCTTCATGTATAATGATCAACTCGATACTCCCTAGCCCCCAACAGCCTTTTTTTTCATAACACTTTAACCAGAGTGACGGGAGAGCGGCATTTCAGAAAACGTGCTTATCTCGGCGAGAAAAAGCGATTTCGGCAATAAAATTTAAAACGCGTGTAAAACATAAACCAAACGATGAAATTGGTTATTTCTTCATGTATAATGATCAACTCGATACTCCCTAGCCCCCAACAGCCTTTTTTTTCATAACACTTTAACCAGAGTGACGGGAGAGCGGCATTTCAGAAAACGTGCTTATCTCGGCGAGAAAAAGCGATTTCGGCAATAAAATTTAAAACGCGTGTAAAACATAAACCAAACGATGAAATTGGTTATTTCTTCATGTATAATGATCAACTCGATACTCCCTAGCCCCCAACAGCCTTTTTTTTCATAACACTTTAACCAGAGTGACGGGAGAGCGGCATTTCAGAAAACGTGCTTATCTCGGCGAGAAAAAGCGATTTCGGCAATAAAATTTAAAACGCGTGTAAAACATAAACCAAACGATGAAATTGGTTATTTCTTCATGTATAATGATCAACTCGATACTCCCTAGCCCCCAACAGCCTTTTTTTTCATAACACTTTAACCAGAGTGACGGGAGAGCGGCATTTCAGAAAACGTGCTTATCTCGGCGAGAAAAAGCGATTTCGGCAATAAAATTTAAAACGCGTGTAAAACATAAACCAAACGATGAAATTGGTTATTTCTTCATGTATAATGATCAACTCGATACTCCCTAGCCCCCAACAGCCTTTTTTTTCATAACACTTTAACCAGAGTGACGGGAGAGCGGCATTTCAGAAAACGTGCTTATCTCGGCGAGAAAAAGCGATTTCGGCAATAAAATTTAAAACGCGTGTAAAACATAAACCAAACGATGAAATTGGTTATTTCTTCATGTATAATGATCAACTCGATACTCCCTAGCCCCCAACAGCCTTTTTTTTCATAACACTTTAACCAGAGTGACGGGAGAGCGGCATTTCAGAAAACGTGCTTATCTCGGCGAGAAAAAGCGATTTCGGCAATAAAATTTAAAACGCGTGTAAAACATAAACCAAACGATGAAATTGGTTATTTCTTCATGTATAATGATCAACTCGATACTCCCTAGCCCCCAACAGCCTTTTTTTTCATAACACTTTAACCAGAGTGACGGGAGAGCGGCATTTCAGAAAACGTGCTTATCTCGGCGAGAAAAAGCGATTTCGGCAATAAAATTTAAAACGCGTGTAAAACATAAACCAAACGATGAAATTGGTTATTTCTTCATGTATAATGATCAACTCGATACTCCCTAGCCCCCAACAGCCTTTTTTTTCATAACACTTTAACCAGAGTGACGGGAGAGCGGCATTTCAGAAAACGTGCTTATCTCGGCGAGAAAAAGCGATTTCGGCAATAAAATTTAAAACGCGTGTAAAACATAAACCAAACGATGAAATTGGTTATTTCTTCATGTATAATGATCAACTCGATACTCCCTAGCCCCCAACAGCCTTTTTTTTCATAACACTTTAACCAGAGTGACGGGAGAGCGGCATTTCAGAAAACGTGCTTATCTCGGCGAGAAAAAGCGATTTCGGCAATAAAATTTAAAACGCGTGTAAAACATAAACCAAACGATGAAATTGGTTATTTCTTCATGTATAATGATCAACTCGATACTCCCTAGCCCCCAACAGCCTTTTTTTTCATAACACTTTAACCAGAGTGACGGGAGAGCGGCATTTCAGAAAACGTGCTTATCTCGGCGAGAAAAAGCGATTTCGGCAATAAAATTTAAAACGCGTGTAAAACATAAACCAAACGATGAAATTGGTTATTTCTTCATGTATAATGATCAACTCGATACTCCCTAGCCCCCAACAGCCTTTTTTTTCATAACACTTTAACCAGAGTGACGGGAGAGCGGCATTTCAGAAAACGTGCTTATCTCGGCGAGAAAAAGCGATTTCGGCAATAAAATTTAAAACGCGTGTAAAACATAAACCAAACGATGAAATTGGTTATTTCTTCATGTATAATGATCAACTCGATACTCCCTAGCCCCCAACAGCCTTTTTTTTCATAACACTTTAACCAGAGTGACGGGAGAGCGGCATTTCAGAAAACGTGCTTATCTCGGCGAGAAAAAGCGATTTCGGCAATAAAATTTAAAACGCGTGTAAAACATAAACCAAACGATGAAATTGGTTATTTCTTCATGTATAATGATCAACTCGATACTCCCTAGCCCCCAACAGCCTTTTTTTTCATAACACTTTAACCAGAGTGACGGGAGAGCGGCATTTCAGAAAACGTGCTTATCTCGGCGAGAAAAAGCGATTTCGGCAATAAAATTTAAAACGCGTGTAAAACATAAACCAAACGATGAAATTGGTTATTTCTTCATGTATAATGATCAACTCGATACTCCCTAGCCCCCAACAGCCTTTTTTTTCATAACACTTTAACCAGAGTGACGGGAGAGCGGCATTTCAGAAAACGTGCTTATCTCGGCGAGAAAAAGCGATTTCGGCAATAAAATTTAAAACGCGTGTAAAACATAAACCAAACGATGAAATTGGTTATTTCTTCATGTATAATGATCAACTCGATACTCCCTAGCCCCCAACAGCCTTTTTTTTCATAACACTTTAACCAGAGTGACGGGAGAGCGGCATTTCAGAAAACGTGCTTATCTCGGCGAGAAAAAGCGATTTCGGCAATAAAATTTAAAACGCGTGTAAAACATAAACCAAACGATGAAATTGGTTATTTCTTCATGTATAATGATCAACTCGATACTCCCTAGCCCCCAACAGCCTTTTTTTTCATAACACTTTAACCAGAGTGACGGGAGAGCGGCATTTCAGAAAACGTGCTTATCTCGGCGAGAAAAAGCGATTTCGGCAATAAAATTTAAAACGCGTGTAAAACATAAACCAAACGATGAAATTGGTTATTTCTTCATGTATAATGATCAACTCGATACTCCCTAGCCCCCAACAGCCTTTTTTTTCATAACACTTTAACCAGAGTGACGGGAGAGCGGCATTTCAGAAAACGTGCTTATCTCGGCGAGAAAAAGCGATTTCGGCAATAAAATTTAAAACGCGTGTAAAACATAAACCAAACGATGAAATTGGTTATTTCTTCATGTATAATGATCAACTCGATACTCCCTAGCCCCCAACAGCCTTTTTTTTCATAACACTTTAACCAGAGTGACGGGAGAGCGGCATTTCAGAAAACGTGCTTATCTCGGCGAGAAAAAGCGATTTCGGCAATAAAATTTAAAACGCGTGTAAAACATAAACCAAACGATGAAATTGGTTATTTCTTCATGTATAATGATCAACTCGATACTCCCTAGCCCCCAACAGCCTTTTTTTTCATAACACTTTAACCAGAGTGACGGGAGAGCGGCATTTCAGAAAACGTGCTTATCTCGGCGAGAAAAAGCGATTTCGGCAATAAAATTTAAAACGCGTGTAAAACATAAACCAAACGATGAAATTGGTTATTTCTTCATGTATAATGATCAACTCGATACTCCCTAGCCCCCAACAGCCTTTTTTTTCATAACACTTTAACCAGAGTGACGGGAGAGCGGCATTTCAGAAAACGTGCTTATCTCGGCGAGAAAAAGCGATTTCGGCAATAAAATTTAAAACGCGTGTAAAACATAAACCAAACGATGAAATTGGTTATTTCTTCATGTATAATGATCAACTCGATACTCCCTAGCCCCCAACAGCCTTTTTTTTCATAACACTTTAACCAGAGTGACGGGAGAGCGGCATTTCAGAAAAACGTGCTTATCTCGGCGAGAAAAAGCGATTTTCGGCAATAAAATTTAAAAACGCGTGTAAAACATAAACCAAAACGATAGAAATTGGTTATTTCTTCATGTATAATGATCAACTCGATACTCCCTGGCCCCAACAGCCTTTTTTTTCATAACACTTTAAACCAGAGTGACGGGAGAGCGGC
>NW_028232346.1:37500-46789 GCF_054491065.1 Syngnathus leptorhynchus | reverse complement strand
ATGGTGCTATGGAGCTCTGAAGCCATGGAGCTCTGGTGCTATGGAGCTCTGGAGCTCTGGAGGTATGGAGCTCTGGAGGTATGGAGCTATGGAGCCCTGGAGCTCTGGAGGTATGGAGCTATGGTGCTATGGAGCTCTGAAGCCATGGAGCTCTGGTGCTATGGAGCTCTGGAGCTCTGGAGGTATGGAGCTCTGGAGGTATGGAGCTCTGGAGGTATGGAACTATGGAGCCCTGGAGCTCTGGAGGTATGGAGCTATGGTGCTATGGAGCTCTGAAGCCATGGAGCTCTGGTGCTATGGAGCTCTGGAGGTATGGAGCTCTGGAGGTATGGAGCTCTGGAGGTATGGAGCTATGGAGCCCTGGAGCTCTGGAGGTATGGAGCTATGGTGCTATGGAGCTCTGAAGCCATGGAGCTCTGGTGCTATGGAGCTATGGAGCTCTGGTGCTATGGAGCTATGGAGGTATGGAGCCACCAGCCAGCACCCTCCGTGGCTGGATCAATGGAAGTGTTTTAGGTACCAGGCAGCCAAAGGGCCGAGGCCTCACGCTCGACCACGCCGGCGCAGAGTTCCAGCCGCTCGGATAAGCTCTGTCACTCACCCGCCGCGCAGCCACCGGTAACGGGGAAATGTCGCCGCCTTGTGGACACGCCGTTGTAAATGAATGGGCTTTCGCACTTAGTGCAATTTTCGCCAACTCTCTGACTTAGAGCTATGGAAGTATGGAGCTATGGAGCCACCAGCCACCCAGGCTGGAGCTCTGGAGCTCTGGAGGTATGGAGCTCTGGTGCTATGGAAGTATGGAGCTCTGGTGCTATGGAAGTATGGAGCTATGGAGGTATGGAAGTATGGAGCTATGGAAGTATGGAGCTATGGAGCTCTGGAAGTATGGAGCTATGGAGCTCTGGAGGTATGGAGCCCTGGAGCTATGGAGCCCTGGAGCTATGGAAGTATGGAGCTCTGGTGCTATGGAGCTATGGAGCTCTGGTGCTATGGAGCTATGGAGCTATGGAGCTCTGGAGCTATGGAGCTCTGGAGGTATGGAGCTATGGAGCTATGGAGCTCTGGAGGTATGGAGCTATGGAGCTATGGAAGTATGGAGCTCTGGTGCTATGGAGCTATGGAGCTCTGGTGCTATGGAGCTATGGAGCTCTGGTGCTATGGAGCTATGGAGCTATGGAGCTCTGGAAGTATGGAGCTCTGGTGCTATGGAGCTATGGAGCTCTGGTGCTATGGAGCTATGGAGCTCTGGTGCTATGGAGCTCTGGTGCTATGGAGCTCTGGTGCTATGGAGCTATGGAGCTCTGGTGCTATGGAGCTCTGGAGGTATGGAGCTCTGGAGGTATGGAGCTCTGGAGGTATGGAGCTATGGAGCCCTGGAGCTCTGGAGGTATGGAGCTATGGTGCTATGGAGCTCTGAAGCCATGGAGCTCTGGTGCTATGGAGCTATGGAGCTCTGGTGCTATGGAGCTATGGAGCTATGGAGCTCTGGAAGTATGGAGCTCTGGTGCTATGGAGCTATGGAGCTCTGGTGCTATGGAGCTATGGAGCTCTGGTGCTATGGAGCTATGGAGCTCTGGTGCTATGGAGCTCTGGTGCTATGGAGCTCTGGTGCTATGGAGCTATGGAGCTCTGGTGCTATGGAGCTATGGAGCTCTGGAGGTATGGAGCTCTGGAGGTATGGAGCTCTGGAGGTATGGAGCTATGGAGCCCTGGAGCTCTGGAGGTATGGAGCTATGGTGCTATGGAGCTCTGAAGCCATGGAGCTCTGGTGCTATGGAGCTCTGGAGCTCTGGAGGTATGGAGCTCTGGAGGTATGGAGCTATGGAGCCCTGGAGCTCTGGAGGTATGGAGCTATGGTGCTATGGAGCTCTGAAGCCATGGAGCTCTGGTGCTATGGAGCTCTGGAGGTATGGAGCTCTGGAGGTATGGAGCTCTGGAGGTATGGAGCTATGGAGCCCTGGAGCTCTGGAGGTATGGAGCTATGGTGCTATGGAGCTCTGAAGCCATGGAGCTCTGGTGCTATGGAGCTCTGGAGGTATGGAGCTCTGGAGGTATGGAGCTCTGGAGGTATGGAGCTATGGAGCCCTGGAGCTCTGGAGGTATGGAGCTATGGTGCTATGGAGCTCTGAAGCCATGGAGCTCTGGTGCTATGGAGCTCTGGAGGTATGGAGCTCTGGAGGTATGGAGCTCTGGAGGTATGGAGCTATGGAGCCCTGGAGCTCTGGAGGTATGGAGCTATGGTGCTATGGAGCTCTGAAGCCATGGAGCTCTGGTGCTATGGAGCTATGGAGCTCTGGTGCTATGGAGCTATGGAGGTATGGAGCCACCAGCCAGCACCCTCCGTGGCTGGATCCATGGAAGTGTTTTAGGTACCAGGCAGCCAAAGGGCCGAGGCCTCACGCTCGACCACGCCGGCGCAGAGTTCCAGCCGCTCGGATAAGCTCTGTCACTCACCCGCCGCGCAGCCACCGGTAACGGGGAAATGTCGCCGCCTTGTGGACACGCCGTTGTAAATGAATGGGCTTTCGCACTTAGTGCAATTTTCGCCAACTCTCTGACTGGAGCTATGGAAGTATGGAGCTATGGAGCCACCAGCCACCCAGGCTGGAGCTATGGAGCTCTGGAGGTATGGAGCTCTGGTGCTATGGAAGTATGGAGCTATGGAGCTATGGAAGTATGGAGCTATGGAGCTATGGAGCTCTGGAAGTATGGAGCTATGGAGCTCTGGAGGTATGGAGCTATGGAGCCCTGGAGCCCTGGAGCTATGGAGCCCTGGAGCTATGGAGCTATGGAGCCCTGGAGCTATGGAGCTATGGAGCCCTGGAGCTATGGAGCTATGGAGCTCTGGTGCTATGGAGCTATGGAGCTCTGGTGCTATGGAGCTATGGAGCTCTGGTGCTATGGAGCTATGGAGCTCTGGTGCTATGGAGCTATGGAGCTCTGGAAGTATGGAGCTATGGAGCTCTGGAGGTATGGAGCTATGGAGCTCTGGTGCTATGGAGCTATGGAGCCCTGGAGCTATGGAGCCCTGGAGCTATGGAAGTATGGAGCTCTGGTGCTATGGAGCTATGGAGCTCTGGTGCTATGGAGCTATGGAGCTCTGGAGCTATGGAGCTCTGGAGGTATGGAGCTATGGAGCTCTGGAGGTATGGAGCTATGGAGCTATGGAAGTATGGAGCTCTGGTGCTATGGAGCTATGGAGCTCTGGTGCTATGGAGCTATGGAGCTCTGGTGCTATGGAGCTATGGAGCTATGGAGCTCTGGAAGTATGGAGCTCTGGTGCTATGGAGCTATGGAGCTCTGGTGCTATGGAGCTATGGAGCTCTGGTGCTATGGAGCTATGGAGCTCTGGTGCTATGGAGCTATGGTGCTATGGAGCTCTGGTGCTATGGAGCTATGGAGCTCTGGTGCTATGGAGCTATGGAGCTCTGGAGGTATGGAGCTCTGGAGGTATGGAGCTCTGGAGGTATGGAGCTTTGGAGCCCTGGAGCTCTGGAGGTATGGAGCTATGGTGCTATGGAGCTCTGAAGCCATGGAGCTCTGGTGCTATGGAGCTATGGAGCTCTGGTGCTATGGAGCTATGGAGGTATGGAGCCACCAGCCAGCACCCTCCGTGGCTGGATCAATGGAAGTGTTTTAGGTACCAGGCAGCCAAAGGGCCGAGGCCTCACGCTCGACCACGCCGGCGCAGAGTTCCAGCCGCTCGGATAAGCTCTGTCACTCACCCGCCGCGCAGCCACCGGTAACGGGGAAATGTCGCCGCCTTGTGGACACGCCGTTGTAAATGAATGGGCTTTCGCACTTAGTGCAATTTTCGCCAACTCTCTGACTTAGAGCTATGGAAGTATGGAGCTATGGAGCCACCAGCCACCCAGGCTGGAGCTCTGGAGCTCTGGAGGTATGGAGCTCTGGTGCTATGGAAGTATGGAGCTCTGGTGCTATGGAAGTATGGAGCTATGGAGGTATGGAAGTATGGAGCTATGGAAGTATGGAGCTATGGAGCTCTGGAAGTATGGAGCTATGGAGCTCTGGAGGTATGGAGCCCTGGAGCTATGGAGCACTGGAGCTATGGAAGTATGGAGCTCTGGTGCTATGGAGCTATGGAGCTCTGGTGCTATGGAGCTATGGAGCTATGGAGCTCTGGAGCTATGGAGCTCTGGAGGTATGGAGCTATGGAGCTCTGGAGGTATGGAGCTATGGAAGTATGGAGCTCTGGTGCTATGGAGCTATGGAGCTCTGGTGCTATGGAGCTATGGAGCTCTGGTGCTATGGAGCTATGGAGCTATGGAGCTCTGGAAGTATGGAGCTCTGGTGCTATGGAGCTATGGAGCTCTGGTGCTATGGAGCTATGGAGCTCTGGTGCTATGGAGCTCTGGTGCTATGGAGCTCTGGTGCTATGGAGCTATGGAGCTCTGGTGCTATGGAGCTATGGAGCTCTGGAGGTATGGAGCTCTGGAGGTATGGAGCTCTGGAGGTATGGAGCTATGGAGCCCTGGAGCTCTGGAGGTATGGAGCTATGGTGCTATGGAGCTCTGAAGCCATGGAGCTCTGGTGCTATGGAGCTCTGGAGCTCTGGAGGTATGGAGCTCTGGAGGTATGGAGCTATGGAGCCCTGGAGCTCTGGAGGTATGGAGCTATGGAGCTCTGAAGCCATGGAGCTCTGGTGCTATGGAGCTCTGGAGCTCTGGAGGTATGGAGCTCTGGAGGTATGGAGCTCTGGAGGTATGGAGCTATGGAGCCCTGGAGCTCTGGAGGTATGGAGCTATTGTGCTATGGAGCTCTGAAGCCATGGAGCTCTGGTGCTATGGAGCTCTGGAGGTATGGAGCTCTGGAGGTATGGAGCTCTGGAGGTATGGAGCTATGGAGCCCTGGAGCTCTGGAGGTATGGAGCTATGGTGCTATGGAGCTCTGAAGCCATGGAGCTCTGGTGCTATGGAGCTCTGGAGGTATGGAGCTCTGGAGGTATGGAGCTCTGGAGGTATGGAGCTATGGAGCCCTGGAGCTCTGGAGGTATGGAGCTATGGTGCTATGGAGCTCTGAAGCCATGGAGCTCTGGTGCTATGGAGCTATGGAGCTCTGGTGCTATGGAGCTATGGAGGTATGGAGCCACCAGCCAGCACCCTCCGTGGCTGGATCAATGGAAGTGTTTTAGGTACCAGGCAGCCAAAGGGCCGAGGCCTCACGCTCGACCACGCCGGCGCAGAGTTCCAGCCGCTCGGATAAGCTCTGTCACTCACCCGCCGCGCAGCCACCGGTAACGGGGAAATGTCGCCGCCTGGCGGACACGCCGTTGTAAATGAATGGGCTTTCGCACTTAGTGCAATTTTCGCCAACTCTCTGACTTAGAGCTATGGAAGTATGGAGCTATGGAGCCACCAGCCACCCAGGCTGGAGCTATGGAGCTCTGGAGGTATGGAGCTCAGGTGCTATGGAAGTATGGAGCTATGGAGCTATGGAAGTATGGAGCTATGGAGCTATGGAGCTCTGGAAGTATGGAGCTATGGAGCTCTGGAGGTATGGAGCTATGGAGCCCTGGAGCTATGGAGCTCTGGTGCTATGGAGGTATGGAGCTCTGGAGGTATGGAGCTCTGGAGGTATGGAGCTATGGAGCTATGGAGCCCTGGAGCTATGGAGCTATGGAGCCCTGGAGCTATGGAGCTATGGAGCCCTGGAGCTATGGAGCTATGGAGCTCTGGTGCTATGGAGCTATGGAGCTCTGGTGCTATGGAGCTATGGAGCTCTGGTGCTATGGAGCTATGGAGCTCTGGTGCTATGGAGCTATGGAGCTCTGGAAGTATGGAGCTATGGAGCTCTGGAGGTATGGAGCTATGGAGCCCTGGAGCTATGGAGCCCTGGAGCTATGGAAGTATGGAGCTCTGGTGCTATGGAGCTATGGAGCTCTGGTGCTATGGAGCTATGGAGCTCTGGAGCTATGGAGCTCTGGAGGTATGGAGCTATGGAGCTATGGAGCTCTGGAGGTATGGAGCTATGGAGCTCCATACCTCCAGAGCTCCATACCTCCAGAGCTCCATAGCACCAGAGCTCCATGGCTTCAGAGCTCCATAGCACCATAGCTCCATACCTCCAGAGCTCCAGGGCTCCATAGCTCCATACCTCCAGAGCTCCATACCTCCAGAGCTCCATACCTCCAGAGCTCCAGAGCTCCATAGCACCAGAGCTCCATGGCTTCAGAGCTCCATAGCTCTGTTTAGTTTCGTTCTTGCCAGCACTTTTACAAATTTGTAAATAGGAGCTCCATAGAAATTTGCACCAGAGCTCCATAGCTCCATAGCACCAGAGCTATGGAGCTCTGGTGCTATGGAGCTATGGAGCTCTGGTGCTATGGAGCTATGGAGCTATGGAGCTCTGGAAGTATGGAGCTCTGGTGCTATGGAGCTATGGAGCTCTGGTGCTATGGAGCTATGGAGCTCTGGTGCTATGGAGCTATGGAGCTCTGGTGCTATGGAGCTCTGGTGCTATGGAGCTCTGGTGCTATGGAGCTATGGAGCTATGGAGCTCTGGTGCTATGGAGCTATGGAGCTCTGGAGGTATGGAGCTCTGGAGGTATGGAGCTCTGGAGGTATGGAGCTTTGGAGCCCTGGAGCTCTGGAGGTATGGAGCTATGGTGCTATGGAGCTCTGAAGCCATGGAGCTCTGGTGCTATGGAGCTCTGGAGCTCTGGAGGTATGGAGCTCTGGAGGTATGGAGCTATGGAGCCCTGGAGCTCTGGAGGTATGGAGCTATGGTGCTATGGAGCTCTGAAGCCATGGAGCTCTGGTGCTATGGAGCTCTGGAGCTCTGGAGGTATGGAGCTCTGGAGGTATGGAGCTATGGAGCCCTGGAGCTCTGGAGGTATGGAGCTATGGTGCTATGGAGCTCTGAAGCCATGGAGCTCTGGTGCTATGGAGCTCTGGAGCTCTGGAGGTATGGAGCTCTGGAGGTATGGAGCTCTGGAGGTATGGAGCTATGGAGCCCTGGAGCTCTGGAGGTATGGAGCTATGGTGCTATGGAGCTCTGAAGCCATGGAGCTCTGGTGCTATGGAGCTCTGGAGGTATGGAGCTCTGGAGGTATGGAGCTCTGGAGGTATGGAGCTATGGAGCCCTGGAGCTCTGGAGGTATGGAGCTATGGTGCTATGGAGCTCTGAAGCCATGGAGCTCTGGTGCTATGGAGCTATGGAGCTCTGGTGCTATGGAGCTATGGAGGTATGGAGCCACCAGCCAGCACCCTCCGTGGCTGGATCAATGGAAGTGTTTTAGGTACCAGGCAGCCAAAGGGCCGAGGCCTCACGCTCGACCACGCCGGCGCAGAGTTCCAGCCGCTCGGATAAGCTCTGTCACTCACCCGCCGCGCAGCCACCGGTAACGGGGAAATGTCGCCGCCTTGTGGACACGCCGTTGTAAATGAATGGGCTTTCGCACTTAGTGCAATTTTCGCCAACTCTCTGACTTAGAGCTATGGAAGTATGGAGCTATGGAGCCACCAGCCACCCAGGCTGGAGCTCTGGAGCTCTGGAGGTATGGAGCTCTGGTGCTATGGAAGTATGGAGCTCTGGTGCTATGGAAGTATGGAGCTATGGAGGTATGGAAGTATGGAGCTATGGAAGTATGGAGCTATGGAGCTCTGGAAGTATGGAGCTATGGAGCTCTGGAGGTATGGAGCCCTGGAGCTATGGAGCCCTGGAGCTATGGAAGTATGGAGCTCTGGTGCTATGGAGCTATGGAGCTCTGGTGCTATGGAGCTATGGAGCTATGGAGCTCTGGAGCTATGGAGCTCTGGAGGTATGGAGCTATGGAGCTATGGAGCTCTGGAGGTATGGAGCTATGGAGCTATGGAAGTATGGAGCTCTGGTGCTATGGAGCTATGGAGCTCTGGTGCTATGGAGCTATGGAGCTCTGGTGCTATGGAGCTATGGAGCTATGGAGCTCTGGAAGTATGGAGCTCTGGTGCTATGGAGCTATGGAGCTCTGGTGCTATGGAGCTATGGAGTTTTGGTGCTATGGAGCTCTGGTGCTATGGAGCTCTGGTGCTATGGAGCTATGGAGCTCTGGTGCTATGGAGCTCTGGAGGTATGGAGCTCTGGAGGTATGGAGCTCTGGAGGTATGGAGCTATGGAGCCCTGGAGCTCTGGAGGTATGGAGCTATGGTGCTATGGAGCTCTGAAGCCATGGAGCTCTGGTGCTATGGAGCTATGGAGCTCTGGTGCTATGGAGCTATGGAGCTATGGAGCTCTGGAAGTATGGAGCTCTGGTGCTATGGAGCTATGGAGCTCTGGTGCTATGGAGCTATGGAGCTCTGGTGCTATGGAGCTATGGAGCTCTGGTGCTATGGAGCTCTGGTGCTATGGAGCTCTGGTGCTATGGAGCTCTGGTGCTATGGAGCTATGGAGCTCTGGAGGTATGGAGCTCTGGAGGTATGGAGCTCTGGAGGTATGGAGCTATGGAGCCCTGGAGCTCTGGAGGTATGGAGCTATGGTGCTATGGAGCTCTGAAGCCATGGAGCTCTGGTGCTATGGAGCTCTGGAGCTCTGGAGGTATGGAGCTCTGGAGGTATGGAGCTATGGAGCCCTGGAGCTCTGGAGGTATGGAGCTATGGTGCTATGGAGCTCTGAAGCCATGGAGCTCTGGTGCTATGGAGCTCTGGAGCTCTGGAGGTATGGAGCTCTGGAGGTATGGAGCTCTGGAGGTATGGAGCTATGGAGCCCTGGAGCTCTGGAGGTATGGAGCTATGGTGCTATGGAGCTCTGAAGCCATGGAGCTCTGGTGCTATGGAGCTCTGGAGGTATGGAGCTCTGGAGGTATGGAGCTCTGGAGGTATGGAGCTATGGAGCCCTGGAGCCCTGGAGCTCTGGAGGTATGGAGCTATGGTGCTATGGAGCTCTGAAGCCATGGAGCTCTGGTGCTATGGAGCTCTGGAGGTATGGAGCTCTGGAGGTATGGAGCTCTGGAGGTATGGAGCTATGGAGCCCTGGAGCTCTGGAGGTATGGAGCTATGGTGCTATGGAGCTCTGAAGCCATGGAGCTCTGGTGCTATGGAGCTATGGAGCTCTGGTGCTATGGAGCTATGGAGGTATGGAGCCACCAGCCAGCACCCTCCGTGGCTGGATCAATGGAAGTGTTTTAGGTACCAGGCAGCCAAAGGGCCGAGGCCTCACGCTCGACCACGCCGGCGCAGAGTTCCAGCCGCTCGGATAAGCTCTGTCACTCACCCGCCGCGCAGCCACCGGTAACGGGGAAATGTCGCCGCCTTGTGGACACGCCGTTGTAAATGAATGGGCTTTCGCACTT
>NW_028232346.1:30000-32500 GCF_054491065.1 Syngnathus leptorhynchus | reverse complement strand
CGACCAGTCCCAGAAGCCACGGGGAACCACCCTGTTACAGATGATCTTCCATGCCAGCAACCCCAGCCAGACGCCCCGCAGGTTGTCCCATCACAGAACCCCGAGCGGAGCACGCAGCAGCTCAACGTGTGACACCGATCAGACCGCTCCCCTAACGAGGCCTCACAGCCGAAGGCCCCGCGGTCCACGAATCCAATCCCATCAGTACGGAGCACACCCATACTCACGCACGGACCCACCAGGCACCCAAGCCCGAGCCACCAACAAGCCGCCAGCCGGGACGACTGGCGGACCCGCAACAGCAGCCGAGACGGTGTCCCAGCGTCGACAAACGACACACCGCCCAGAGCAATCACCCCAAGTGGCCCGCGGCCCGTCCGGGCAGACCCTCGTGCTGCACCACACTCTAGGGGCCTTCATCATCACAGAGACCCAATGAGGTGTCCAGGCACACCAACCTGCGTTGGGAACGACGACAGACAGCCAAGACCCAGCCCGCTGATGCGCGCATGCCAGGCAATGGCCCCCCGACTGCGGACGAGCCGAGAGCACCACTGCCTCGCGCCGCCTGCCGCCTCCCCTTTCACCACTGCCTCCCGGTCACCACCCACCGTGTCAACCTGTCCAGCGGACCACTATCCTGAGCAGGACACAAGTCCCCCCATCCAGCAGCCCATCAGGAGTAGCCCAACACGGCGAGAGGCGCGGCGATTTCGGCCTTCGCCCCAGAAGGAGTGGCACGAGCGTTCGAAAAACATGGATGAGAGAATCCATAGCGAGAAAGGCAGGGTCATAGAGACAAGTCCCTCTCCACATTCCAATCCCGCAACTGCGAGCTCGGTGTCGGTGCCACCGCAGCCCACCCCGATGAGCAGCCCACACGGGCGACGAATCACCCTCACGCGTCCAGCACGCCTAGCTTCCCACTACACACAGGCCATGACCATGGGAAACCGAGTCGAAAGCCCTCGCACGGCCAGTAAGCGACCGCCAGCTACCGTTCAGCCCACCCTCCGGCAAGCCTCCCCGCAGACCTGGCTATCAAGCCCCGTCCCTTTGAGAACCCTGGAATCAACTCCACGCACTTTTCACGTGGCAGACAGCCTCATCAGTTGCCTCCCGGCCGAAACCCAGTCCGAGGGGCCAGTCCCCCGGTCCTGCCTGGGCACAACCACGAGCATAGCGTTCAAAACCAGCCAAGTTGGAAGAAGCAGGAGATTCGGTCAGCACAGGCTCTGACCTGCTTCCTTGACTAGTGCAACAGCCGCAGGGTGTCTCACTCACCCTGCAAACTGCCTGCCGTGCCTTCACACAGGGACCTCCATATCCACCTCACTCGTTTCGTTACCCGACACGCGTCGGACAACCCCACTCGTCAGTGATATGCCGGCGACTCACACCCGCACAACATACCACAGGCATCTCTGTCAAAATGCCCTCCCAGAAACAAGCTGTGGCACCATCATGGCATCCGTCGCCCATACTCTCATAACCAGACCGACGGCGGCCACCAGTGCCACTGAGGAGTTGTCAGGAGCTTCGCCAGCCTGGATCCACCCGCTCCACCGGCCAGACTGACTGTGACTCCGACTCTGTGCAGCTGTGACACGGACTTCCGAACCAAAGGAGTTTTCGCAACATGGTCTGTAGACATGACTACAGCCGTTTGAGGACCCTCAGCCAAACCCCGAAAGTTGGTCCCCATGGCCTCCGAGGCGGTTGATCACACGCCATACACGCACCCAACCTCAAGCACGTGAAGATGAGGTCGCTCGAGCAGTCACGACCCCCCATTAAGCCGTGCCTCCGCGGTTCTTGATAACCCAGGTCCGCAATCCTGGGCAGCTCGGCTCAGCCAGAGCTCAGTCACCGTTCCCTTTAAGACTCTACTAAGAATCAAACCCGGGCAGCAGCCGGCACGACCCAGTAAGGCCTGCCCCCAACCAAAGCCAAGTCCACAGTCTGACCCACTTGGGAGAGGCCCCCATCAGAGATGCCGAGCTCGCTCCCCGTAAAGCCATCCAGCGACCAGCACGCATCACGGCTGCCCAGGCTTCACAGTATTTGCGTTTCCGCTAGGATTTGAGAAATTACATTCGACAGAAGGCGCCACATCCAGCCTTTGTTTATCATCACCATGTGTAACGGCATCAGCACCGTCTCGGTTCGTCTCAGTCTCGCCACCATTCAGTCACACCAGGCGTACCAGCAGGGCGCCGAGCGAGCGCACAAGCCAGCCTGCAAGGTGCTAGAGGGCGACCCACAGTGGGTAGGAACCGTCCACTCGACGTCAGCAAGCCGAGGTCGATGGGGGCCCTACCAAGGCAGGTCATGAATGCCAGTCGGTCAGTTAGGAAAAGGGTACTCGGAGCCCGCCGGGATCAGACGGGCAACCGGGGAGAGGGAGCTACATGAGTACCGTCGCCGGGTTCAGACGACGGCCCCAGGATTCTCGTAGTGTTCGGTATCGCCCTTCCTCCTATCCATAGGTAGTCATCCT
>NW_028232346.1:0-22500 GCF_054491065.1 Syngnathus leptorhynchus | reverse complement strand
AGCTGCGGCGCTGCGCCGGCGACTTACCCGCGCGAGGCACGCACTGCGTGCGGCCAGGATGCGGAGTTGGATCGGCGCTGGTTGGGAACCCTCGGGGAACGAAGGCGGACGGCGGCCAGCCGGCGCCGACGAACCCGTCGGGGAGGGGGCTGGTGGCAGGCGCGATCGGCACTATTGCTGACTGCCGGGAGGGAAGCTGCGCCCCGGCCGAGTCAGACTCAGCCGTTGCGGCCCCCCCGAGCCCGCAGCGCGTAGCGCGGAAGCCATACGCCCCCCCGATGCGGAGCGACAGACGCCCCCGCGACCGCGGTTGGTCGGGAAGGCTTTTCGGATAGAGGTCGGACGGTGTGTGTGGACGGCTTCCCGTGGTGCCGCCGCTATCAAGCCGGAGGGTTTGAGAAACGACATTCGCGGAAGGACCGGCGCGGCCGGCGGACGCTCGCACGCGCGGCGCCCGACACTCAGCCGCTCGCTCGGCCTCCGTGGATCGTGGCTAGGTGGGATGGATGCCAAACCGGGTCGTCTCGGTCTCGCCGCAGTACGGTCGCGCCGGGGCCTGCGGGGCGGCGCGGGGAGCGCACGCTCACGCGGCGGCCGGGGCGCTAGAGTGCGACCCGCAGTGGGTAGGAACCGTCCACCCGACGTCGGACGAGCCGAGGCCGATGGGGGCCCTACCAAGGCGGGTCATGAGTGCCAGTCGGTCAGTTGGGTGAGGGGGTACTCGGAGGCCCGCCGGGAGCAGACGGGCGACCGGGGATGGGGGGCGTACGCGGGCGGGCGCCGGGAGAAGACGGCCCGTCCGGGGTCGAATCTCGGCCTGTGTTTTCGGAGCCGGCCGGGCATCACGCTCCCTCCTTGGATGGACAACATTCGTAGTTGACACTTTGTGTCATTTTATCCGAGCGGGCGGGCGCCTCGAGAGGCGGACCGTCCGGGGCGACTCTCGGCCTGTGTTTTCGGAGCCGGCCGGGCCTCACGCTCCCTCCTTGGATGGACAACATTCGTAGTTGACACTTTGTGTCATTTTATCCGAGCGGGCGGGCGCCTCGAGAGGCGGACCGTCCGGGGCGACTCTCGGCCTGTGTTTTCGGAGCCGGCCGGGCCTCACGCTCCCTCCTTGGATGGACAACATTCGTAGTTGACACTTTGTGTCATTTTATCCGAGCGGGCGGGCGCCGCGAGGCGGACCGTCCGGGGCGACTCTCGGCCTGTGTTTAAGGAGCCGGCCGGGCATCACGCTCCTTCCTTGGATGGACAACATTCGCAGTTGACACTTTGTGTCATTTTGTTCGGCCTGTGTTTAAGGAGGCGGCCGTCCTCCACTCGGTCCGTGTTTAAGGAGCAACACTCGCGCTCCGGTTCGGCCTGTGTTTAAGGAGGCGGCCGTCCTCCCCTTGGTCTGTGTTAAGGGCGACACTCGGTCCGTGTTTAAGGAGCCTGGCCCTCGCGCTCCGGTTCGGCCTGTATTTAGGGAGGCGGCCGTCCTCCGCTTGGTCTGTGTTAAGGGCGACACTCGGTCCGTGTTTAAGGAGCCTGGCCCTGACGCTCCTCTCCGGCCTGTGTTTAAGGAGGCGGCCGTCCTCCCCTTGGTCTGTGTTAAGGGCGACACTCGGTCCGTGTTTAAGGAGCCTGGCCCTCGCGCTCCGGTTCGGCCTGTATTTAGGGAGGCGGCCGTCCTCCGCTTGGTCTGTGTTAAGGGCGACACTCGGTCCGTGTTTAAGGAGCCTGGCCCTGACGCTCCTCTCCGGCCTGTGTTTAAGGAGGCGGCCGTCCTCCCCTTGGTCTGTGTTAAGGGCGACACTCGGTCCGTGTTTAAGGAGCGGCCCTCGCGCTCCGGTTCGGCCTGTATTTAGGGAGGCGGCCGTCCTCCGCTTGGTCTGTGTTAAGGGCGACACTCGGTCCGTGTTTAAGGAGCCGGCCCTGACGCTCCTCTTCGGCCTGTGTTTAAGGAGGCGGCCGTCCTCCACTTCCTTCCATGCACCACCACATTCGCAGTTGACACTTTGCCATTTTTTCAGAGAGGTGACACTTAGTCGTTTTTTCGAAAGTTGACACTTAGTCGTTTTTTCGAAAGTTGACACTTTGCCGTTTTTTCAGAGAGGTGACACTTTGTCGTTTTTTCGAAAGTTGACACTTAGCCGTTTTTTCGAAAGTTGACACTTAGCCGTTTTTTCGAAAGTTGACACTTAGTCACTTTTTCGCCACAGTGACACCTCCAGCGCGTGCCACGGCGCTTTTCAGGTCTTCTATCCGACCTTGTGCTGTCGAGGACGGCGTGTCCGACGCCGTGGGGAGACCAGCACCATCTCCTCCATACTCGTAAACGAGGTGCTTTGGAAAACGGGGGGAAAGTCGATGAGTACACTGACTACTGGGACCATTTCATTGTACTCTGGCGCACCTGAAGACCAAAAAAGGTACTGCACCTTAGCCCGGGTACCTCACCCCCTGGTACCTCGAGGAGAACTTAGAAAAATTTCGACAAATTTTTGGTGAGCTCCAGGGAGAGAGGCTGAAGGCGGAGACCGGCGTTTTTCGTCTTCCGGGTTCGACCCGGGAACCAGCGCCGAGCGGACACATTCGCTCGCAAGTGCCGTTGGCACTTAGAAAATTTTTCGTTTGTCATGAGCTCCGGGCGGAGACCGGCGTTTTTCGTCTTCCGGGTTCGACCCGGGAACCAGCGCCGAGCGGACACATTCGCTCGCAAGTGCCGTTGGCACTTAGAAAATTTTTCGTTTGTCATGAGCTCCGGGCGGAGACCGGCGTTTTTCGTCTTCCGGGTTCGACCCGGGAACCAGCGCCGAGCGGACACATTCGCTCGCAAGTGCCGTTGGCACTTAGAAAATTTTTCGTTTGCCATGAGCTCCGGGCGGAGACCGGCGTTTTTCGTCTTCCGGGTTCGACCCGGGAACCAGCGCCGAGCGGACACATTCGCTCGCAAGTGCCGTTGGCACTTAGAAAATTTTTCGTTTGCCATGAGCTCCGGGCGGAGACCGGCATTTTTCGTCATTCGAGGCCGACGGGGGAACCAGCCGGAGCGGACACGTTTGCTCGGAAGAGCCGTTGGCACTTAGAAAAAATTTCCGTGTCTCGTGAGCTCCAGGGGGGACAGGCTGGTTTTATTCATCCGTAGCCGACATGGGAACCAGCGCGGAGCGGATTGGTGTTGCGCTGGCATATACCTCATCTCTCTCAGGAGTCCCCCCCTTATACGTGCCGATTGTGTTTTGGAAAACGGGGGGTAACTGGATGAGTACACTGACTAGGGGGACCAGTACACTAGCGAGTGGGACCAGTACACTGACTAGTGGGACCAACACACTATGAGCGCCTGGTACCTAAAATGGAAGTATAGAGGCCGAATTTCGGGCAAGATCACGCCGGGTTAGGCTTCCAGGACCTCGGCTAAGCAATTTTAACGGGTCGCCCGGTTCTTTTTTGATCCAGCCCGGTTCTTTTTTTTATCCAGCCCGGTTCTTTTTACACTTCCAGCTGGAGCTCGGGAGCGGCTTTTTGCACAAGATCACGCCGTGTTAGGCTTCCAGGACCTCGGCTAAGCAATTTTAACGGGTCGCCCGGTTCTTTTTTTTATCCAGCCCGGTTCTTTTTTTATCCAGCCCGGTTCTTTTTACACTTCCAGCTGGAGCTCGGGAGCGGCTTTTTGCACAAGATCACGCCGTGTTAGGCTTCCAGGACCTCGGCTAAGCAATTTTAACGGGTCGTCCGGTTCTTTTTTTTATCCAGCCCGGTTCTTTTTTTTATCCAGCCCGGTTCTTTTTACACTTCCAGCTGGAGCTCGGGAGCGGCTTTTTGCACAAGATCACGCCGTGTTAGGCTTCCAGGACCTCGGCTAAGCAATTTTAACGGGTCGCCCGGTTCTTTTTTTTTTTATCCAGCCCGGTTCTTTTTTTATCCAGCCTGGTTCTTTTTACACTTCCAGCTGGAGCTCGGGAGCGGCTTTTTGCACAAGAACACGCCGTGTTAGGCTTCCAGGACCTCGGCTAAGCAATTTTAACGGGTCGCCCGGTTCTTTTTTGATCCAGCCCGGTTCTTTTTTTTATCCAGCCCGGTTCTTTTTACACTTCCAGCTGGAGCTCGGGAGCGGCTTTTTGCACAAGATCACGCCGTGTTAGGCTTCCAGGACCTCGGCTAAGCAATTTTAACGGGTCGCCCGGTTCTTTTTTTTTTATCCAGCCCGGTTCTTTTTTTATCCAGCCTGGTTCTTTTTACACTTCCAGCTGGAGCTCGGGAGCGGCTTTTTGCACAAGATCACGCCGTGTTAGGCTTCCAGGACGTCGGCTAAGCAATTTTAACGGGTCGCCCGGTTCTTTTTTTGATCCAGCCCGGTTCTTTTTTTATCCAGCCCGGTTCTTTTTACACTTCCAGCTGGAGCTCGGGAGCGGCTTTTTGCACAAGAACACGCCGTGTTAGGCTTCCAGGACCTCGGCTAAGCAATTTTAACGGGTCGCCCGGTTCTTTTTTGATCCAGCCCGGTTCTTTTTTTTATCCAGCCCGGTTCTTTTTACACTTCCAGCTGGAGCTCGGGAGCGGCTTTTTGCACAAGATCACGCCGTGTTAGGCTTCCAGGACGTCGGCTAAGCAATTTTAACGGGTCGCCCGGTTCTTTTTTTGATCCAGCCCGGTTCTTTTTTTATCCAGCCCGGTTCTTTTTACACTTCCAGCTGGAGCTCGGGAGCGGCTTTTTGCACAAGAACACGCCGTGTTAGGCTTCCAGGACCTCGGCTAAGCAATTTTAACGGGTCGCCCGGTTCTTTTTTGATCCAGCCCGGTTCTTTTTTTATCCAGCCCGGTTCTTTTTACACTTCCAGCTGGAGCTCGGGAGCGGCTTTTTGCACAAGATCACCCCGTGTTAGGCTTCCAGGACCTCGGCTAAGCAATTTTAACGGGTCGCCCGGTTCTTTTTTTTATCCAGCCCGGTTCTTTTTACACTTCCAGCTGGAGCTCGGGAGCGGCTTTTTGCACAAGATCACGCCGTGTTAGGCTTCCAGGACCTCGGCTAAGCAATTTTAACGGGTCGCCCGGTTCTTTTTTGATCCAGCCCGGTTCTTTTTTTATCCAGCCCGGTTCTTTTTACACTTCCAGCTGGAGCTCGGGAGCGGCTTTTTGCACAAGATCACGCCGTGTTAGGCTTCCAGGACCTCGGCTAAGCGATTTTAACGGGTCGCCCGGTTCTTTTTTTTTTATCCAGCCCGGTTCTTTTTTTATCCAGCCTGGTTCTTTTTACACTTCCAGCTGGAGCTCGGGAGCGGCTTTTTGCACAAGATCACGCCGTGTTAGGCTTCCAGGACGTCGGCTAAGCAATTTTAACGGGCCGCCCGGTTCTTTTTTGATCCAGCCCGGTTCTTTTTTTTATCCAGCCTGGTTCTTTTTACACTTCCAGCTGGAGCTCGGGAGCGGCTTTTTGCACAAGATCACGCCGGGTTAGGCTTCCAGGACCTCGGCTAAGCAATTTTAACGGGCCGCCCGGTTCTTTTTTGATCCAGCCCGGTTCTTTTTTTTATCCAGCCTGGTTCTTTTTACACTTCCAGCTGGAGCTCGGGAGCGGCTTTTTGCACAAGATCACGCCGGGTTAGGCTTCCAGGACCTCGGCTAAGCAATTTTAACGGGTCGCCCGGTTCTTTTTTGATCCAGCCCGGTTCTTTTTTTTATCCAGCCTGGTTCTTTTTACACTTCCAGCTGGAGCTCGGGAGCGGCTTTTTGCACAAGATCACGCCGTGTTAGGCTTCCAGGACCTCGGCTAAGCAATTTTAACGGGTCGCCCGGTTCTTTTTTGATCCAGCCCGGTTCTTTTTTTTATCCAGCCTGGTTCTTTTTACACTTCCAGCTGGAGCTCTGGAGCGGCTTTTTGCACAAGATCACGCCGTGTTAGGCTTCCAGGACCTCGGCTAAGCAATTTTAACGGGTCGCCCGGTTCTTTTTTTTATCCAGCCCGGTTCTTTTTTTATCCAGCCCGGTTCTTTTTACACTTCCAGCTGGAGCTCGGGAGCGGCTTTTTGCACAAGATCACGTCGTGTTAGGCTTCCAGGACCTCGGCTAAGCAATTTTAACGGGCCGCCCGGTTCTTTTTTTTATCCAGCCCGGTTCTTTTTTTATCCAGCCTGGTTCTTTTTACACTTCCAGCTGGAGCTCGGGAGCGGCTTTTTGCACAAGATCACGCCGGGTTAGGCTTCCAGGACCTCGGCTAAGCAATTTTACCGGGTCGCCCGGTTCTTTTTTTGAACCAGCCCGGTTCTTTTTACACTTCCAGCTGGAGCTCAGCAGCGGCTATTTGCACAAGATCACGCCGGGTTAGGCTTCCAGGACCTCGGTTAAGCACTTCTAACGGGCCCTGGTCCACCCCTGCCAGCGCAATTCAAAACTTGGCATTAATTTCGACCTAAGAGACGAAGTCTGATTTTTTTCTACCACTTGGGCGGCCTTTTTGCACCCAGAACACCCGCACCGGCACCATAAATTCGAAGGGTGCCGAGTGCGTCGGCGCAGATTCTGCGACGGAGTGACACTTCCCTCTTGTGGACATTCGGCGGTAGGTGAAATGCGCACTCGGTCTTCTCTTTTCTTTTCCTTCCAGTGAAACTTTGGCAACATTCTGCGAGCTGCTGGCTTCCAGAACCTCGGCCAAGCAGGTGGAGGATTTTTTTCCACTTCCAGCTGGAGGTGAGGAGGGACTTTTTGGGCAAGATCACGCCGACTTAGCAAGCAAGGTGGAAGTGCCAGCATGCTCCGTGGCTGGAAGTGTGGATGTGCCAGCACCCTCCGTGCCTGGAGCTATGGAAGTGTGGAGCTCCAGCACCCTCCGTGCCTATGGAAGTGTGGAGCTCCAGCACCCTCCCTGCCTATGGAAGTGTGGAGCTCCAGCACCCTCCCTGCCTATGGAAGTGTGGAGCTCCAGCACCCTCCCTGCCTATGGAAGTGTGGAGCTCCAGCACCCTCCCTGCCTATGGAAGTGTGGAGCTCCAGCACCCTCCCTGCCTATGGAAGTGTGGAGCTCCAGCACCCTCCCTGCCTATGGAAGTGTGGAGCTCCAGCACCCTCCCTGCCTATGGAAGTGTGGAGCTCCAGCACCCTCCCTGCCTATGGAAGTGTGGAGCTCCAGCACCCTCCCTGCCTATGGAAGTGTGGAGCTCCAGCACCCTCCCTGCCTATGGAAGTGTGGAGCTCCAGCACCCTCCCTGCCTATGGAAGTGTGGAGCTCCAGCACCCTCCCTGCCTATGGAAGTGTGGAGCTCCAGCACCCTCCCAGCCTATGGAAGTGTGGAGCTCCAGCACCCTCCCTGCCTATGGAAGTGTGGAGCTCCAGCACCCTCCCTGCCTATGGAAGTGTGGAGCTCCAGCACCCTCCCTGCCTATGGAAGTGTGGAGCTCCAGCACCCTCCCTGCCTATGGAAGTGTGGAGCTCCAGCACCCTCCCTGCCTATGGAAGTGTGGAGCTCCAGCACCCTCCCTGCCTATGGAAGTGTGGAGCTCCAGCACCCTCCCTGCCTATGGAAGTGTGGAGCTCCAGCACCCTCCCTGCCTATGGAAGTGTGGAGCTCCAGCACCCTCCCTGCCTATGGAAGTGTGGAGCTCCAGCACCCTCCCTGCCTATGGAAGTGTGGAGCTCCAGCACCCTCCCTGCCTATGGAAGTGTGGAGCTCCAGCACCCTCCCTGCCTATGGAAGTGTGGAGCTCCAGCACCCTCCCTGCCTATGGAAGTGTGGAGCTCCAGCACCCTCCCTGCCTATGGAAGTGTGGAGCTCCAGCACCCTCCCTGCCTATGGAAGTGTGGAGCTCCAGCACCCTCCCTGCCTATGGAAGTGTGGAGCTCCAGCACCCTCCCTGCCTATGGAAGTGTGGAGCTCCAGCACCCTCCCTGCCTATGGAAGTGTGGAGCTCCAGCACCCTCCCTGCCTATGGAAGTGTGGAGCTCCAGCACCCTCCCAGCCTATGGAAGTGTTGAGCTCCAGCACCCTCCCTGCCTATGGAAGTGTGGAGCTCCAGCACCCTCCCTGCCTATGGAAGTGTGGAGCTCCAGCACCCTCCCTGCCTATGGAAGTGTGGAGCTCCAGCACCCTCCCTGCCTATGGAAGTGTGGAGCTCCAGCACCCTCCCTGCCTATGGAAGTGTGGAGCTCCAGCACCCTCCCTGCCTATGGAAGTGTGGAGCTCCAGCACCCTCCCTGCCTATGGAAGTGTGGAGCTCCAGCACCCTCCCTGCCTATGGAAGTGTGGAGCTCCAGCACCCTCCCTGCCTATGGAAGTGTGGAGCTCCAGCACCCTCCCTGCCTATGGAAGTGTGGAGCTCCAGCACCCTCCCTGCCTATGGAAGTGTGGAGCTCCAGCACCCTCCCTGCCTATGGAAGTGTGGAGCTCCAGCACCCTCCCTGCCTATGGAAGTGTGGAGCTCCAGCACCCTCCCTGCCTATGGAAGTGTGGAGCTCCAGCACCCTCCCTGCCTATGGAAGTGTGGAGCTCCAGCACCCTCCCTGCCTATGGAAGTGTGGAGCTCCAGCACCCTCCCTGCCTATGGAAGTGTGGAGCTCCAGCACCCTCCCTGCCTATGGAAGTGTGGAGCTCCAGCACCCTCCCAGCCTATGGAAGTGTGGAGCTCCAGCACCCTCCCTGCCTATGGAAGTGTGGAGCTCCAGCACCCTCCCTGCCTATGGAAGTGTGGAGCTCCAGCACCCTCCCTGCCTATGGAAGTGTGGAGCTCCAGCACCCTCCCTGCCTATGGAAGTGTGGAGCTCCAGCACCCTCCCTGCCTATGGAAGTGTGGAGCTAGAGCACCCTCCCTGCCTATGGAAGTGTGGAGCTAGAGCACCCTCCCTGCCTATGGAAGTGTGGAGCTCCAGCACCCTCCCTGCCTATGGAAGTGTGGAGCTCCAGCACCCTCCCTGCCTATGGAAGTGTGGAGCTCCAGCACCCTCCCTGCCTATGGAAGTGTGGAGCTCCAGCACCCTCCCTGCCTATGGAAGTGTGGAGCTCCAGCACCCTCCCTGCCTATGGAAGTGTGGAGCTCCAGCACCCTCCCTGCCTATGGAAGTGTGGAGCTCCAGCACCCTCCCAGCCTATGGAAGTGTGGAGCTCCAGCACCCTCCCTGCCTATGGAAGTGTGGAGCTCCAGCACCCTCCCTGCCTATGGAAGTGTGGAGCTCCAGCACCCTCCGTGCCTATGGAAGTGTGGAGCTCCAGCACCCTCCCTGCCTATGGAAGTGTGGAGCTCCAGCACCCTCCGTGCCTGGAGCTATGGAAGTATGGAGCTCCAGCACCCTCCGTGCCTATGGAAGTGTGGAGCTCCAGCACCCTCCGTGCCTGGAGCTATGGAAGTGTGGAGCTCCAGCACCCTCCGTGCCTAGGGAAGTGTGGAGCTCCAGCACCCTCCGTGCCTATGGAAGAGCCACCTCCGCGGGCATGCTGCTCAACCACGCCGGCCCAGAGTTCCAGCCGCTCGGCTACACTCTCTCACAAGCCCCGCCTGGAGCTCCCCAGCCCGCCCCTGGTACCTCAACTACCGAGGCCAGCCGCTCGACCAGGCCGGCCCAGAGTTCCAGCCGCTCGGCTTCACTCTCTCACAAGCCCCGCCTGGAGCTCCCCAGCCCGCCCCTGGTACCTCAACTACCGAGGCCAGCCGCTCGACCACGCCGGCGCAGAGTTCCAGCCGCTCGGATAAGCTCTGCCACTCTCCCGCTAAGCAGCCACCGGTAACGGGGAAATGTCGCCGCCTTGTGGACACGCCCTTGTAAATGAATGGGCTTTCGCACTTAGTGCAATTTTCGCCAGCTCCGTGGCTGCAAGTATGGAGCTATGGAGCCACCAGCCAGGCTGGAGCTCTGGAGCTATGGAAGTATGGAGCTCTGGAGCTATGGAGCTATGGAGCTATGGAGCTATGGAGCTATGGAGCTCTGGGGCTATGGAGCTATGGAGCTATGGAGCTATGGAAGTATGGAGCTATGGAGCTATGGAGCTATGGAAGTATGGAGCTATGGAGCTATGGAGCTATGGAAGTACGGAGCTATGGAGCTATGGAAGTATGGAAGTATGGAAGTATGGAAGTATGGAGCTATGGAGCTATGGAGCTATGGAGCTCTGGAGCTCTGGAGCTATGGAGCTATGGAAGTAGGGAGCTATGGAGCTATGGATGTATGGAGCTATGGAGCCACCAGCCAGCCAGGCTGGAGCTATGGAAGTATGGAGCCATGGAGCTCTGGAGCTATGGAAGTATGGAGCTATGGAGCTATGGAGCTATGGAGCTCTGGAGCTATGGAGCTCTGGAGCTATGGAGCTATGGAAGTATGGAGCTATGGAGCTATGGAAGTATGGAGCTATGGAGCTATGGATCTATGGAAGTATGGAGTTATGGAGCTCTGGAGCTATGGAGCTATGGAGCTATGGAGCTATGGAGCTATGGAAGTCTGGAGCTATGGAAGTATGGAGCTATGGAGCTATGGAAGTATGGAGCTCTGGAGCTATGGAGCTATGGAGCCACCAGCCAGCACCCTCCGTGGCTCAACCACGCCGGCCCAGAGTTCCAGCCGCTCGGCTTCACTCTCTCACAAGCCCCGCCTGGAGCTCCCCAGCCCGCCCCTGGTACCTCAACTACCGAGGCCAGCCGCTCGACCAGGCCGGCCCAGAGTTCCAGCCGCTCGGCTTCACTCTCTCACAAGCCCCGCCTGGAGCTCCCCGGCCCACCCCTGGTACCTCAACTACCGAGGCCAGCCGCTCGACCACGCCGGCGCAGAGTTCCAGCCGCTCGGATAAGCTCTGCCACTCTCCCGCTAAGCAGCCACCGGTAACGGGGAAATGTCGCCGCCTTGTGGACACGCCCTTGTAAATGAATGGGCTTTCGCACTTAGTGCAATTTTCGCCAGCTCCGTGGCTGCAAGTATGGAGCTATGGAGCCACCAGCCAGGCTGGAGCTCTGGAGCTATGGAAGTATGGAGCTCTGGAGCTCTGGAGCTATGGAGCTATGGAGCTATGGAGCTATGGAGCTCTGGGGCTATGGAGCTATGGAGCTATGGAGCTATGGAAGTATGGAGCTATGGAGCTATGGAGCTATGGAAGTATGGAGCTATGGAGCTATGGAGCTATGGAAGTACGGAGCTATGGAGCTATGGAAGTATGGAAGTATGGAAGTATGGAAGTATGGAAGTATGGAGCTATGGAGCTATGGAGCTATGGAGCTCTGGAGCTCTGGAGCTATGGAGCTATGGAAGTAGGGAGCTATGGAGCTATGGATGTATGGAGCTATGGAGCCACCAGCCAGCCAGGCTGGAGCTATGGAAGTATGGAGCCATGGAGCTCTGGAGCTATGGAAGTATGGAGCTATGGAGCTATGGAGCTATGGAGCTCTGGAGCTATGGAGCTCTGGAGCTATGGAGCTCTGGAGCTATGGAGCTATGGAAGTATGGAGCTATGGAGCTATGGAAGTATGGAGCTATGGAGCTATGGATCTATGGAAGTATGGAGTTATGGAGCTCTGGAGCTATGGAGCTATGGAGCTATGGAGCTATGGAGCTATGGAGCTATGGAAGTCTGGAGCTATGGAAGTATGGAGCTATGGAGCTATGGAAGTATGGAGCTCTGGAGCTATGGAGCTATGGAGCCACCAGCCAGCACCCTCCGTGGCTCAACCACGCCGGCCCAGAGTTCCAGCCGCTCGGCTTCACTCTCTCACAAGCCCCGCCTGGAGCTCCCCAGCCCGCCCCTGGTACCTCAACTACCGAGGCCAGCCGCTCGACCAGGCCGGCCGAGAGTTCCAGCCGTTCGGCTTCACTCTCTCACAAGACCCGCCTGGAGCTCCCCGGCCCACCCCTGGTACCTCAACTACCGAGGCCAGCCGCTCGACCACGCCGGCGCAGAGTTCCAGCCGCTCGGATGAGCTCTGCCACTCTCCCGCCGCGCAGCCACCGGTAACGGGGAAATGTCGCCGCCTTGTGGACACGCCGTTGTAAATGAATGGGCTTTCGCACTTAGTGCAATTTTCGCCAACTCTGTGACTGGTGCTATGGAAGTATGGAGCTCTGGTGCTATGGAAGTATGGAGCTATGGAGCTCTGGTGCTATGGAGCTATGGAGCTCTGGTGCTATGGAGCTATGGAGCTCTGGTGCTATGGAAGTATGGAGCTATGGAGCTATGGAAGGATGGAGCTATGGAGCTATGGAAGTCTGGAGCTATGGAAGTATGGAGCTATGGAGCTATGGAAGTATGGAGCTCTGGAGCTATGGAGCCACCAGCCAGCACCCTCCGTGGCTCAACCACGCCGGCCCAGAGTTCCAGCCGCTCGGCTTCACTCTCTCACAAGCCCCGCCTGGAGCTCCCCGGCCCACCCCTGGTACCTCAACTACCGAGGCCAGCCGCTCGACCACGCCGGCGCAGAGTTCCATCCGCTCGGATAAGCTCTGCCACTCACCCGCCGCGCAGCCACCGGTAACGGGGAAATGTCGCCGCCTTGTGGACACGCCGTTGTAAATGAATGGGCTTTCGCACTTAGTGCAATTTTCGCCAACTCTCTGACTTAGAGCTATGGAAGTATGGAGCTATGGAGCCACCAGCCACCCAGGCTGGAGCTATGGAGCTCTGGAGGTATGGAGCTCTGGTGCTATGGAAGTATGGAGCTCTGGTGCTATGGAAGTATGGAGCTCTGGTGCTATGGAAGTATGGAGCTATGGAAGTATGGAGCTCTGGTGCTATGGAGCTATGGAGCTCTGGTGCTATGGAAGTATGGAGCTATGGAAGTATGGAGCCCTGGTGCTATGGAGCTATGGAGCTCTGGTGCTATGGAGCTATGGAGCTCTGGTGCTATGGAGCTATGGAGCTCTGGTGCTATGGAGCTATGGAGCTCTGGTGCTATGGAAGTATGGAGCTCTGGTGCTTTGGAAGTATGGAGCTCTGGTGCTATGGAAGTATGGAGCTATGGAAGTATGGAGCTCTGGTGCTATGGAGCTATGGAGCTCTGGTGCTATGGAAGTATGGAGCTATGGAAGTATGGAGCTCTGGTGCTATGGAGCTATGGAGCTCTGGTGCTATGGAGGTATGGAGCTCTGGTGCTATGGAGCTATGGAGCTCTGGTGCTATGGAGCTATGGAGCTCTGGTGCTATGGAGCTATGGAGCTCTGGTGCTATGGAGCTATGGAGCTCTGGTGCTATGGAGCTATGGAGCTCTGGAGGTATGGAGCTCTGGTGCTATGGAGCTCTGGAGCTCTGGTGCTATGGAGCTCTGGTGCTATGGAGCTATGGAGCTCTGGAGGTATGGAGCCACCAGCCAGCACCCTCCGTGGCTGGATCAATGGAAGTGTTTTAGGTACCAGGCAGCCAAAGGGCCGAGGCCTCACGCTCGACCACGCCGGCGCAGAGTTCCAGCCGCTCGGATAAGCTCTGTCACTCACCCGCCGCGCAGCCACCGGTAACGGGGAAATGTCGCCGCCTGGCGGACACGCCGTTGTAAATGAATGGGCTTTCGCACTTAGTGCAATTTTCGCCAACTCTCTGACTTAGAGCTATGGAAGTATGGAGCTATGGAGCCACCAGCCACCCAGGCTGGAGCTATGGAGCTCTGGAGGTATGGAGCTCAGGTGCTATGGAAGTATGGAGCTATGGAGCTATGGAAGTATGGAGCTATGGAGCTATGGAGCTCTGGAAGTATGGAGCTATGGAGCTCTGGAGCTATGGAGCCCTGGAGCCCTGGAGCTATGGAGCTCTGGTGCTATGGAGGTATGGAGCTCTGGAGGTATGGAGCTCTGGAGGTATGGAGCTATGGAGCTATGGAGCCCTGGAGCTATGGAGCTATGGAGCCCTGGAGCTATGGAGCTATGGAGCCCTGGAGCTATGGAGCTATGGAGCTCTGGTGCTATGGAGCTATGGAGCTCTGGTGCTATGGAGCTATGGAGCTCTGGTGCTATGGAGCTATGGAGCTCTGGTGCTATGGAGCTATGGAGCTCTGGAAGTATGGAGCTATGGAGCTCTGGAGGTATGGAGCTATGGAGCCCTGGAGCTATGGAGCCCTGGAGCTATGGAAGTATGGAGCTCTGGTGCTATGGAGCTATGGAGCTCTGGTGCTATGGAGCTATGGAGCTCTGGAGCTATGGAGCTCTGGAGGTATGGAGCTATGGAGCTATGGAGCTCTGGAGGTATGGAGCTATGGAGCTATGGAAGTATGGAGCTCTGGTGCTATGGAGCTATGGAGCTCTGGTGCTATGGAGCTATGGAGCTCTGGTGCTATGGAGCTATGGAGCTATGGAGCTCTGGAAGTATGGAGCTCTGGTGCTATGGAGCTATGGAGCTCTGGTGCTATGGAGCTATGGAGCTCTGGTGCTATGGAGCTATGGAGCTCTGGTGCTATGGAGCTCTGGTGCTATGGAGCTCTGGTGCTATGGAGCTATGGAGCTCTGGTGCTATGGAGCTATGGAGCTCTGGAGGTATGGAGCTCTGGAGGTATGGAGCTCTGGAGGTATGGAGCTTTGGAGCCCTGGAGCTCTGGAGGTATGGAGCTATGGTGCTATGGAGCTCTGAAGCCATGGAGCTCTGGTGCTATGGAGCTCTGGAGCTCTGGAGGTATGGAGCTCTGGAGGTATGGAGCTATGGAGCCCTGGAGCTCTGGAGGTATGGAGCTATGGTGCTATGGAGCTCTGAAGCCATGGAGCTCTGGTGCTATGGAGCTCTGGAGCTCTGGAGGTATGGAGCTCTGGAGGTATGGAGCTATGGAGCCCTGGAGCTCTGGAGGTATGGAGCTATGGTGCTATGGAGCTCTGAAGCCATGGAGCTCTGGTGCTATGGAGCTCTGGAGCTCTGGAGGTATGGAGCTCTGGAGGTATGGAGCTCTGGAGGTATGGAGCTATGGAGCCCTGGAGCTCTGGAGGTATGGAGCTATGGTGCTATGGAGCTCTGAAGCCATGGAGCTCTGGTGCTATGGAGCTCTGGAGGTATGGAGCTCTGGAGGTATGGAGCTCTGGAGGTATGGAGCTATGGAGCCCTGGAGCTCTGGAGGTATGGAGCTATGGTGCTATGGAGCTCTGAAGCCATGGAGCTCTGGTGCTATGGAGCTATGGAGCTCTGGTGCTATGGAGCTATGGAGGTATGGAGCCACCAGCCAGCACCCTCCGTGGCTGGATCAATGGAAGTGTTTTAGGTACCAGGCAGCCAAAGGGCCGAGGCCTCACGCTCGACCACGCCGGCGCAGAGTTCCAGCCGCTCGGATAAGCTCTGTCACTCACCCGCCGCGCAGCCACCGGTAACGGGGAAATGTCGCCGCCTTGTGGACACGCCGTTGTAAATGAATGGGCTTTCGCACTTAGTGCAATTTTCGCCAACTCTCTGACTTAGAGCTATGGAAGTATGGAGCTATGGAGCCACCAGCCACCCAGGCTGGAGCTCTGGAGCTCTGGAGGTATGGAGCTCTGGTGCTATGGAAGTATGGAGCTCTGGTGCTATGGAAGTATGGAGCTATGGAGGTATGGAAGTATGGAGCTATGGAAGTATGGAGCTATGGAGCTCTGGAAGTATGGAGCTATGGAGCTCTGGAGGTATGGAGCCCTGGAGCTATGGAGCCCTGGAGCTATGGAAGTATGGAGCTCTGGTGCTATGGAGCTATGGAGCTCTGGTGCTATGGAGCTATGGAGCTATGGAGCTCTGGAGCTATGGAGCTCTGGAGGTATGGAGCTATGGAGCTATGGAGCTCTGGAGGTATGGAGCTATGGAGCTATGGAAGTATGGAGCTCTGGTGCTATGGAGCTATGGAGCTCTGGTGCTATGGAGCTATGGAGCTCTGGTGCTATGGAGCTATGGAGCTATGGAGCTCTGGAAGTATGGAGCTCTGGTGCTATGGAGCTATGGAGCTCTGGTGCTATGGAGCTATGGAGCTCTGGTGCTATGGAGCTCTGGTGCTATGGAGCTCTGGTGCTATGGAGCTATGGAGCTCTGGTGCTATGGAGCTCTGGAGGTATGGAGCTCTGGAGGTATGGAGCTCTGGAGGTATGGAGCTATGGAGCCCTGGAGCTCTGGAGGTATGGAGCTATGGTGCTATGGAGCTCTGAAGCCATGGAGCTCTGGTGCTATGGAGCTATGGAGCTCTGGTGCTATGGAGCTATGGAGCTATGGAGCTCTGGAAGTATGGAGCTCTGGTGCTATGGAGCTATGGAGCTCTGGTGCTATGGAGCTATGGAGCTCTGGTGCTATGGAGCTATGGAGCTCTGGTGCTATGGAGCTCTGGTGCTATGGAGCTCTGGTGCTATGGAGCTATGGAGCTCTGGTGCTATGGAGCTATGGAGCTCTGGAGGTATGGAGCTCTGGAGGTATGGAGCTCTGGAGGTATGGAGCTATGGAGCCCTGGAGCTCTGGAGGTATGGAGCTATGGTGCTATGGAGCTCTGAAGCCATGGAGCTCTGGTGCTATGGAGCTCTGGAGCTCTGGAGGTATGGAGCTCTGGAGGTATGGAGCTATGGAGCCCTGGAGCTCTGGAGGTATGGAGCTATGGTGCTATGGAGCTCTGAAGCCATGGAGCTCTGGTGCTATGGAGCTCTGGAGCTCTGGAGGTATGGAGCTCTGGAGGTATGGAGCTCTGGAGGTATGGAGCTATGGAGCCCTGGAGCTCTGGAGGTATGGAGCTATGGTGCTATGGAGCTCTGAAGCCATGGAGCTCTGGTGCTATGGAGCTCTGGAGGTATGGAGCTCTGGAGGTATGGAGCTATGGAGCCCTGGAGCTCTGGAGGTATGGAGCTATGGTGCTATGGAGCTCTGAAGCCATGGAGCTCTGGTGCTATGGAGCTCTGGAGGTATGGAGCTCTGGAGGTATGGAGCTCTGGAGGTATGGAGCTATGGAGCCCTGGAGCTCTGGAGGTATGGAGCTATGGTGCTATGGAGCTCTGAAGCCATGGAGCTCTGGTGCTATGGAGCTATGGAGCTCTGGTGCTATGGAGCTATGGAGGTATGGAGCCACCAGCCAGCACCCTCCGTGGCTGGATCAATGGAAGTGTTTTAGGTACCAGGCAGCCAAAGGGCCGAGGCCTCACGCTCGACCACGCCGGCGCAGAGTTCCAGCCGCTCGGATAAGCTCTGTCACTCACCCGCCGCGCAGCCACCGGTAACGGGGAAATGTCGCCGCCTTGTGGACACGCCGTTGTAAATGAATGGGCTTTCGCACTTAGTGCAATTTTCGCCAACTCTCTGACTGGAGCTATGGAAGTATGGAGCTATGGAGCCACCAGCCACCCAGGCTGGAGCTATGGAGCTCTGGAGGTATGGAGCTCTGGTGCTATGGAAGTATGGAGCTATGGAGCTATGGAAGTATGGAGCTATGGAGCTATGGAGCTCTGGAAGTATGGAGCTATGGAGCTCTGGAGGTATGGAGCTATGGAGCCCTGGAGCCCTGGAGCTATGGAGCCCTGGAGCTATGGAGCTATGGAGCCCTGGAGCTATGGAGCTATGGAGCCCTGGAGCTATGGAGCTATGGAGCTCTGGTGCTATGGAGCTATGGAGCTCTGGTGCTATGGAGCTATGGAGCTCTGGTGCTATGGAGCTATGGAGCTCTGGTGCTATGGAGCTATGGAGCTCTGGAAGTATGGAGCTATGGAGCTCTGGAGGTATGGAGCTATGGAGCTCTGGAGGTATGGAGCTATGGAGCCCTGGAGCTATGGAGCCCTGGAGCTATGGAAGTATGGAGCTCTGGTGCTATGGAGCTATGGAGCTATGGTGCTATGGAGCTATGGAGCTCTGGAGCTATGGAGCTCTGGAGGTATGGAGCTATGGAGCTCTGGAGGTATGGAGCTATGGAGCTATGGAAGTATGGAGCTCTGGTGCTATGGAGCTATGGAGCTCTGGTGCTATGGAGCTATGGAGCTCTGGTGCTATGGAGCTATGGAGCTATGGAGCTCTGGAAGTATGGAGCTCTGGTGCTATGGAGCTATGGAGCTCTGGTGCTATGGAGCTATGGAGCTCTGGTGCTATGGAGCTATGGAGCTCTGGTGCTATGGAGCTATGGTGCTATGGAGCTCTGGTGCTATGGAGCTATGGAGCTCTGGTGCTATGGAGCTATGGAGCTCTGGAGGTATGGAGCTCTGGAGGTATGGAGCTCTGGAGGTATGGAGCTTTGGAGCCCTGGAGCTCTGGAGGTATGGAGCTATGGTGCTATGGAGCTCTGAAGCCATGGAGCTCTGGTGCTATGGAGCTATGGAGCTCTGGTGCTATGGAGCTATGGAGGTATGGAGCTATGGAGCCCTGGAGCTCTGGAGGTATGGAGCTATGGTGCTATGGAGCTCTGAAGCCATGGAGCTCTGGTGCTATGGAGCTCTGGAGCTCTGGAGGTATGGAGCTCTGGAGGTATGGAGCTATGGAGCCCTGGAGCTCTGGAGGTATGGAGCTATGGTGCTATGGAGCTCTGAAGCCATGGAGCTCTGGTGCTATGGAGCTCTGGAGCTCTGGAGGTATGGAGCTCTGGAGGTATGGAGCTCTGGAGGTATGGAACTATGGAGCCCTGGAGCTCTGGAGGTATGGAGCTATGGTGCTATGGAGCTCTGAAGCCATGGAGCTCTGGTGCTATGGAGCTCTGGAGGTATGGAGCTCTGGAGGTATGGAGCTCTGGAGGTATGGAGCTATGGAGCCCTGGAGCTCTGGAGGTATGGAGCTATGGTGCTATGGAGCTCTGAAGCCATGGAGCTCTGGTGCTATGGAGCTATGGAGCTCTGGTGCTATGGAGCTATGGAGGTATGGAGCCACCAGCCAGCACCCTCCGTGGCTGGATCAATGGAAGTGTTTTAGGTACCAGGCAGCCAAAGGGCCGAGGCCTCACGCTCGACCACGCCGGCGCAGAGTTCCAGCCGCTCGGATAAGCTCTGTCACTCACCCGCCGCGCAGCCACCGGTAACGGGGAAATGTCGCCGCCTTGTGGACACGCCGTTGTAAATGAATGGGCTTTCGCACTTAGTGCAATTTTCGCCAACTCTCTGACTTAGAGCTATGGAAGTATGGAGCTATGGAGCCACCAGCCACCCAGGCTGGAGCTCTGGAGCTCTGGAGGTATGGAGCTCTGGTGCTATGGAAGTATGGAGCTCTGGTGCTATGGAAGTATGGAGCTATGGAGGTATGGAAGTATGGAGCTATGGAAGTATGGAGCTATGGAGCTCTGGAAGTATGGAGCTATGGAGCTCTGGAGGTATGGAGCCCTGGAGCTATGGAGCCCTGGAGCTATGGAAGTATGGAGCTCTGGTGCTATGGAGCTATGGAGCTCTGGTGCTATGGAGCTATGGAGCTATGGAGCTCTGGAGCTATGGAGCTCTGGAGGTATGGAGCTATGGAGCTATGGAGCTCTGGAGGTATGGAGCTATGGAGCTATGGAAGTATGGAGCTCTGGTGCTATGGAGCTATGGAGCTCTGGTGCTATGGAGCTATGGAGCTCTGGTGCTATGGAGCTATGGAGCTATGGAGCTCTGGAAGTATGGAGCTCTGGTGCTATGGAGCTATGGAGCTCTGGTGCTATGGAGCTATGGAGCTCTGGTGCTATGGAGCTCTGGTGCTATGGAGCTCTGGTGCTATGGAGCTATGGAGCTCTGGTGCTATGGAGCTCTGGAGGTATGGAGCTCTGGAGGTATGGAGCTCTGGAGGTATGGAGCTATGGAGCCCTGGAGCTCTGGAGGTATGGAGCTATGGTGCTATGGAGCTCTAAAGCCATGGAGCTCTGGTGCTATGGAGCTATGGAGCTCTGGTGCTATGGAGCTATGGAGCTATGGAGCTCTGGAAGTATGGAGCTCTGGTGCTATGGAGCTATGGAGCTCTGGTGCTATGGAGCTATGGAGCTCTGGTGCTATGGAGCTATGGAGCTCTGGTGCTATGGAGCTCTGGTGCTATGGAGCTCTGGTGCTATGGAGCTATGGAGCTCTGGTGCTATGGAGCTATGGAGCTCTGGAGGTATGGAGCTCTGGAGGTATGGAGCTCTGGAGGTATGGAGCTATGGAGCCCTGGAGCTCTGGAGGTATGGAGCTATGGTGCTATGGAGCTCTGAAGCCATGGAGCTCTGGTGCTATGGAGCTCTGGAGCTCTGGAGGTATGGAGCTCTGGAGGTATGGAGCTATGGAGCCCTGGAGCTCTGGAGGTATGGAGCTATGGTGCTATGGAGCTCTGAAGCCATGGAGCTCTGGTGCTATGGAGCTCTGGAGCTCTGGAGGTATGGAGCTCTGGAGGTATGGAGCTATGGAGCTATGGAGCCCTGGAGCTCTGGAGGTATGGAGCTATGGTGCTATGGAGCTCTGAAGCCATGGAGCTCTGGTGCTATGGAGCTCTGGAGGTATGGAGCTCTGGAGGTATGGAGCTCTGGAGGTATGGAGCTATGGAGCCCTGGAGCTCTGGAGGTATGGAGCTATGGTGCTATGGAGCTCTGAAGCCATGGAGCTCTGGTGCTATGGAGCTATGGAGCTCTGGTGCTATGGAGCTATGGAGGTATGGAGCCACCAGCCAGCACCCTCCGTGGCTGGATCCATGGAAGTGTTTTAGGTACCAGGCAGCCAAAGGGCCGAGGCCTCACGCTCGACCACGCCGGCGCAGAGTTCCAGCCGCTCGGATAAGCTCTGTCACTCACCCGCCGCGCAGCCACCGGTAACGGGGAAATGTCGCCGCCTTGTGGACACGCCGTTGTAAATGAATGGGCTTTCGCACTTAGTGCAATTTTCGCCAACTCTCTGACTGGAGCTATGGAAGTATGGAGCTATGGAGCCACCAGCCACCCAGGCTGGAGCTATGGAGCTCTGGAGGTATGGAGCTCTGGTGCTATGGAAGTATGGAGCTATGGAGCTATGGAAGTATGGAGCTATGGAGCTATGGAGCTCTGGAAGTATGGAGCTATGGAGCTCTGGAGGTATGGAGCTATGGAGCCCTGGAGCCCTGGAGCTATGGAGCCCTGGAGCTATGGAGCTATGGAGCCCTGGAGCTATGGAGCTATGGAGCCCTGGAGCTATGGAGCTATGGAGCTCTGGTGCTATGGAGCTATGGAGCTCTGGTGCTATGGAGCTATGGAGCTCTGGTGCTATGGAGCTATGGAGCTCTGGTGCTATGGAGCTATGGAGCTCTGGAAGTATGGAGCTATGGAGCTCTGGAGGTATGGAGCTATGGAGCTCTGGAGGTATGGAGCTATGGAGCCCTGGAGCTATGGAGCCCTGGAGCTATGGAAGTATGGAGCTCTGGTGCTATGGAGCTATGGAGCTCTGGTGCTATGGAGCTATGGAGCTCTGGAGCTATGGAGCTATGGAGCTCTGGAGGTATGGAGCTATGGAGCTCTGGAGGTATGGAGCTATGGAGCTATGGAAGTATGGAGCTCTGGTGCTATGGAGCTATGGAGCTCTGGTGCTATGGAGCTATGGAGCTCTGGTGCTATGGAGCTATGGAGCTATGGAGCTCTGGAAGTATGGAGCTCTGGTGCTATGGAGCTATGGAGCTCTGGTGCTATGGAGCTATGGAGCTCTGGTGCTATGGAGCTATGGAGCTCTGGTGCTATGGAGCTATGGTGCTATGGAGCTCTGGTGCTATGGAGCTATGGAGCTCTGGTGCTATGGAGCTATGGAGCTCTGGAGGTATGGAGCTCTGGAGGTATGGAGCTCTGGAGGTATGGAGCTTTGGAGCCCTGGAGCTCTGGAGGTATGGAGCTATGGTGCTATGGAGCTCTGAAGCCATGGAGCTCTGGTGCTATGGAGCTATGGAGCTCTGGTGCTATGGAGCTATGGAGGTATGGAGCCACCAGCCAGCACCCTCCGTGGCTGGATCAATGGAAGTGTTTTAGGTACCAGGCAGCCAAAGGGCCGAGGCCTCACGCTCGACCACGCCGGCGCAGAGTTCCAGCCGCTCGGATAAGCTCTGTCACTCACCCGCCGCGCAGCCACCGGTAACGGGGAAATGTCGCCGCCTTGTGGACACGCCGTTGTAAATGAATGGGTTTTCGCACTTAGTGCAATTTTCGCCAACTCTCTGACTTAGAGCTATGGAAGTATGGAGCTATGGAGCCACCAGCCACCCAGGCTGGAGCTCTGGAGCTCTGGAGGTATGGAGCTCTGGTGCTATGGAAGTATGGAGCTCTGGTGCTATGGAAGTATGGAGCTATGGAGGTATGGAAGTATGGAGCTATGGAAGTATGGAGCTATGGAGCTCTGGAAGTATGGAGCTATGGAGCTCTGGAGGTATGGAGCCCTGGAGCTATGGAGCACTGGAGCTATGGAAGTATGGAGCTCTGGTGCTATGGAGCTATGGAGCTCTGGTGCTATGGAGCTATGGAGCTATGGAGCTCTGGAGGTATGGAGCTATGGAGCTATGGAGCTCTGGAGGTATGGAGCTATGGAAGTATGGAGCTCTGGTGCTATGGAGCTATGGAGCTCTGGTGCTATGGAGCTATGGAGCTCTGGTGCTATGGAGCTATGGAGCTATGGAGCTCTGGAAGTATGGAGCTCTGGTGCTATGGAGCTATGGAGCTCTGGTGCTATGGAGCTATGGAGCTCTGGTGCTATGGAGCTCTGGTGCTATGGAGCTCTGGTGC
>NW_028232345.1:32500-47039 GCF_054491065.1 Syngnathus leptorhynchus | reverse complement strand
CCACCTTGCTTGCTAAGTCGGCGTGATCTTGCCCAAAAAGTCCCTCCTCACCTCCAGCTGGAAGTGGAAAAAAATCCTCCACCTGCTTGGCCGAGGTTCTGGAAGCCAGCAGCTCGCAGAATGTTGCCAAAGTTTCACTGGAAGGAAAAGAAAAGAGAAGACCGAGTGCGCATTTCACCTACCGCCGAATGTCCACAAGAGGGAAGTGTCACTCCGTCGCAGAATCTGCGCCGACGCACTCGGCACCCTTCGAATTTATGGTGCCGGTGCGGGTGTTCTGGGTGCAAAAAGGCCGCCCAAGTGGTAGAAAAAAATCAGACTTCGTCTCTTAGGTCGAAATTAATGCCAAGTTTTGAAATGCGCTGGCAGGGGTGGACCAGGGCCCGTTACAAGTGCTTAGCCGAGGTCCTGGAAGCCTAACCCGGCGTGATCTTGTGCAAAAAGCCGCTGCTGAGCTCCAGCTGGAAGTGGAAAAAGAACCGGGCTGGATCAAAAAAAGAACCGGGCGGCCCGTTGAAATTGCTTAGCCGAGGTCCTGGAACCCTAACCCGGCGTGATCTTGTGCAAAAAGCCGCTGCTGAGCTCCAGCTGGAAGTGTAAAAAGAACCGGGCTGGTTCAAAAAAAGAACCGGGCGACCCGTTAGAAGTGCTTAGCCGAGGTCCTGGAAGCCTAACCCGGCGTGATCTTGTGCAAAAAGCCGCTGCTGAGCTCCAGCTGGAAGTGGAAAAAGAACCGGGCTGGATCAAAAAAGAACCGGGCGACCCGTTAAAATTGCTTAGCCGAGGTCCTGGAAGCCTAACACGGCGTGATCTTGTGCAAAAAGCCGCTCCCGAGCTCCAGCTGGAAGTGTAAAAAGAACCAGGCTGGATAAAAAAAAGAACCGGGCTGGATCAAAAAAGAACCGGGCGACCCGTTAAAATTGCTTAGCCGAGGTCCTGGAAGCCTAACCCGGCGTGATCTTGTGCAAAAAGCCGCTCCCGAGCTCCAGCTGGAAGTTTAAAAAGAACCGGGCTGGATAAAAAAAAGAACCGGGCTGGTTCAAAAAAGAACCGGGCGACCCGTTAAAATTGCTTAGCCGAGGTCCTGGAAGCCTTACACGGCGTGTTCTTGTGCAAAAAGCCGCTCCCGAGCTCCAGCTGGAAGTGTAAAAAGAACCGGGCTGGATAAAAAAAAGAACCGGGCTGGTTCAAAAAAGAACCGGGCGACCCGTTAAAATTGCTTAGCCGAGGTCCTGGAAGCCTAACACGGCGTGTTCTTGTGCAAAAAGCCGCTCCCGAGCTCCAGCTGGAAGTGTAAAAAGAACCGGGCTGGATAAAAAAAAGAACCGGGCTGGATCAAAAAAGAACCGGGCGACCCGTTAAAATTGCTTAGCCGAGGTCCTGGAAGCCTAACACGGCGTGTTCTTGTGCAAAAAGCCGCTCCCGAGCTCCAGCTGGAAGTTTAAAAAGAACCGGGCTGGATCAAAAAAAGAACCGGGCTGGTTCAAAAAAGAACCGGGCGACCCGTTAAAATTGCTTAGCCGAGGTCCTGGAAGCCTTACACGGCGTGTTCTTGTGCAAAAAGCCGCTCCCGAGCTCCAGCTGGAAGTGTAAAAAGAACCGGGCTGGATCAAAAAAAGAACCGGGCTGGATAAAAAAAGAACCGGGCTGGATCAAAAAAGAACCGGGCGACCCGTTAAAATTGCCCCAGAGCTCCATAGCTCCAGAGCTCCATACTTCCATAGCTCCAGAGCTCCAGCCTGTCTGGTGGCTCCATAGCTCCATAGCTCCATACTTGCAACCACGGAGCTGGCGAAAATTGCACTAAGTGCGAAAGCCCATTCATTTACAAGGGCGTGTCCACAAGGGGGCGACATTTCCCCGTTACCGGTGGCTGCTTAGCGGGAGAGTGACAGAGCTTATCCGAGCGGCTGGAACTCTGGGCCGGCCTGGTTGAGCGGCTGGCCTCGGTAGTTGAGGTACCAGGGGCGGGCTGGGGAGCTCCAGGCGGGGCTTGTGAGAGAGTGAAGCCGAGCGGCTGGAACTCTGCGCCGGCGTGGTTGAGCCACGGAGGGTGCTGGCTGGTGGCTCCATAGCTCCATAGCTCCATAGCTCCATAGCTCCATACTTCCATAGCTCCAGAGCTCCATAGCCCCAGAGCTCCATAGCTCCATACTTCCATAGCTCCATACTTCCATAGCTCCATAGCTCCATAGCTCCATAGCTCCATAGCTCCATACTTCCATAGCTCCAGAGCTCCATAGCTCCATACTTCCATAGCTCCATAGCTCCATACTTCCATACTTCCATAGCTCCATAGCTCCATACTTCCATACTTCCATAGCTCCATAGCTCCATACTTCCATAGATCCATAGCTCCATACTTCCATAGCTCCATAGCTCCAGGCACGGAGGGTGCTGGAGCTCCACACTTCCATAGCCACGGGGGGTGCTGGAGCTCCACACTTCCATAGGCAGGGAGGGTGCTGGAGCTCCACACTTCCATAGGCAGGGAGGGTGCTGGAGCTCCACACTTCCATAGGCAGGGAGGGTGCTGGAGCTCCACACTTCCATAGGCAGGGAGGGTGCTGGAGCTCCACACTTCCATAGGCAGGGAGGGTGCTGGAGCTCCACACTTCCATAGGCAGGGAGGGTGCTGGAGCTCCACACTTCCATAGGCAGGGAGGGTGCTGGAGCTCCACACTTCCATAGGCAGGGAGGGTGCTGGAGCTCCACACTTCCATAGGCAGGGAGGGTGCTGGAGCTCCACACTTCCATAGGCAGGGAGGGTGCTGGAGCTCCACACTTCCATAGGCAGGGAGGGTGCTGGAGCTCCACACTTCCATAGGCAGGGAGGGTGCTGGAGCTCCACACTTCCATAGGCAGGGAGGGTGCTGGAGCTCCACACTTCCATAGGCAGGGAGGGTGCTGGAGCTCCACACTTCCGTAGGCAGGGAGGGTGCTGGAGCTCCACACTTCCATAGGCAGGGAGGGTGCTGGAGCTCCACACTTCCATAGGCAGGGAGGGTGCTGGAGCTCCACACTTCCATAGGCAGGGAGGGTGCTGGAGCTCCACACTTCCATAGGCAGGGAGGGTGCTGGAGCTCCACACTTCCATAGGCAGGGAGGGTGCTGGAGCTCCACACTTCCATAGGCAGGGAGGGTGCTGGAGCTCCACACTTCCGTAGGCAGGGAGGGTGCTGGAGCTCCACACTTCCATAGGCAGGGAGGGTGCTGGAGCTCCACACTTCCGTAGGCAGGGAGGGTGCTGGAGCTCCACACTTCCATAGGCAGGGAGGGTGCTGGAGCTCCACACTTCCATAGGCAGGGAGGGTGCTGGAGCTCCACACTTCCATAGGCAGGGAGGGTGCTGGAGCTCCACACTTCCATAGGCAGGGAGAGTGCTGGAGCTCCACACTTCCATAGGCACGGAGGGTGCTGGAGCTCCACACTTCCATAGGCAGGGAGGGTGCTGGAGCTCCACACTTCCGTAGGCAGGGAGGGTGCTGGAGCTCCACACTTCCATAGGCAGGGAGGGTGCTGGAGCTCCACACTTCCATAGGCAGGGAGGGTGCTGGAGCTCCACACTTCCATAGGCAGGGAGGGTGCTGGAGCTCCACACTTCCATAGGCAGGGAGAGTGCTGGAGCTCCACACTTCCATAGGCACGGAGGGTGCTGGAGCTCCACACTTCCATAGGCAGGGAGGGTGCTGGAGCTCCACACTTCCGTAGGCAGGGAGGGTGCTGGAGCTCCACACTTCCGTAGGCAGGGAGGGTGCTGGAGCTCCACACTTCCGTAGGCAGGGAGGGTGCTGGAGCTCCACACTTCCATAGGCAGGGAGGGTGCTGGAGCTCCACACTTCCATAGGCAGGGAGGGTGCTGGAGCTCCACACTTCCATAGGCAGGGAGGGTGCTGGCACATCCACACTTCCAGCCACGGAGCATGCTGGCACTTCCACCTTGCTTGCTAAGTCGGCGTGATCTTGCCCAAAAAGTCCCTCCTCACCTCCAGCTGGAAGTGGAAAAAAATCCTCCACCTGCTTGGCCGAGGTTCTGGAAGCCAGCAGCTCGCAGAATGTTGCCAAAGTTTCACTGGAAGGAAAAGAAAAGAGAAGACCGAGTGCGCATTTCACCTACCGCCGAATGTCCACAAGAGGGAAGTGTCACTCCGTCGCAGAATCTGCGCCGACGCACTCGGCACCCTTCGAATTTATGGTGCCGGTGCGGGTGTTCTGGGTGCAAAAAGGCCGCCCAAGTGGTAGAAAAAAATCAGACTTCGTCTCTTAGGTCGAAATTAATGCCAAGTTTTGAAATGCGCTGGCAGGGGTGGACCAGGGCCCGTTACAAGTGCTTAGCCGAGGTCCTGGAAGCCTAACCCGGCGTGATCTTGTGCAAAAAGCCGCTGCTGAGCTCCAGCTGGAAGTGGAAAAAGAACCGGGCTGGATCAAAAAAAGAACCGGGCGGCCCGTTGAAATTGCTTAGCCGAGGTCCTGGAACCCTAACCCGGCGTGATCTTGTGCAAAAAGCCGCTGCTGAGCTCCAGCTGGAAGTGTAAAAAGAACCGGGCTGGTTCAAAAAAAGAACCGGGCGACCCGTTAGAAGTGCTTAGCCGAGGTCCTGGAAGCCTAACCCGGCGTGATCTTGTGCAAAAAGCCGCTGCTGAGCTCCAGCTGGAAGTGGAAAAAGAACCGGGCTGGATCAAAAAAGAACCGGGCGACCCGTTAAAATTGCTTAGCCGAGGTCCTGGAAGCCTAACACGGCGTGATCTTGTGCAAAAAGCCGCTCCCGAGCTCCAGCTGGAAGTGTAAAAAGAACCAGGCTGGATAAAAAAAGAACCGGGCTGGATCAAAAAAAGAACCGGGCGACCCGTTAAAATTGCTTAGCCGAGGTCCTGGAAGCCTAACACGGCGTGATCTTGCCCGAAATTCGGCCTCTATACTTCCATTTTAGGTACCAGGCGCTCATAGTGTGTTGGTCCCACTAGTCAGTGTACTGGTCCCACTCGCTAGTGTACTGGTCCCCCTAGTCAGTGTACTCATCCAGTTACCCCCCGTTTTCCAAAACACCATCGGCACGTATAAGGGGGGGACTCCTGAGAGAGATGAGGTATATGGCAGCGCAACACCAATCCGCTCCGCGCTGGTTCCCATGTCGGCTACGGATGAATAAAACCAGCCTGTCCCCCCTGGAGCTCACGAGACACGGAATTTTTTCTAAGTGCCAACGGCTCTTCCGAGCAAACGTGTCCGCTCCGGCTGGTTCCCCCGTCGGCCTCGAATGACGAAAAATGCCGGTCTCCGCCCGGAGCTCATGACAAACGAAAAATTTTCTAAGTGCCAACGGCACTAGCGAGCGAATGTGTCCGCTCGGCGCTGGTTCCCGGGTCGAACCCGGAAGACGAAAAACGCCGGTCCTCGCCCGGAGCTCATGACAAACGAAAAATTTTCTAAGTGCCAACGGCACTAGCGAGCGAATGTGTCCGCTCGGCGCTGGTTCCCGGGTCGAACCCGGAAGACGAAAAACGCCGGTCCTCGCCCGGAGCTCATGACAAACGAAAAATTTTCTAAGTGCCAACGGCACTAGCGAGCGAATGTGTCCGCTCGGCGCTGGTTCCCGGGTCGAACCCGGAAGACGAAAAACGCCGGTCTCCGCCCGGAGCTCATGACAAACGAAAAATTTTCTAAGTGCCAACGGCACTAGCGAGCGAATGTGTCCGCTCGGCGCTGGTTCCCGGGTCGAACCCGGAAGACGAAAAACGCCGCTCTCCGCCCGGAGCTCATGACAAACGAAAAATTTTCTAAGTGCCAACGGCACTAGCGAGCGAATGTGTCCGCTCGGCGCTGGTTCCCGGGTCGAACCCGGAAGACGAAAAACGCCGGTCCTCGCCCGGAGCTCATGACAAACGAAAAATTTTCTAAGTGCCAACGGCACTAGCGAGCGAATGTGTCCGCTCGGCGCTGGTTCCCGGGTCAAACCCGGAAGACGAAAAACGCCGCTCTCCGCCCGGAGCTCATGACAAACGAAAAATTTTCTAAGTGCCAACGGCACTAGCGAGCGAATGTGTCCGCTCGGCGCTGGTTCCCGGGTCGAACCCGGAAGACGAAAAACGCCGGTCTCCGCCCGGAGCTCATGACAAACGAAAAATTTTCTAAGTGCCAACGGCACTAGCGAGCGAATGTGTCCGCTCGGCGCTGGTTCCCGGGTCGGACCCGGAAGACGAAAAACGCCGGTCTCCGCCCGGAGCTCATGACAAACGAAAAATTTTCTAAGTGCCAACGGCACTAGCGAGCGAATGTGTCCGCTCGGCGCTGGTTCCCGGGTCGAACCCGGAAGACGAAAAACGCCGGTCTCCGCCCGGAGCTCATGACAAACGAAAAATTTTCTAAGTGCCAACGGCACTAGCGAGCGAATGTGTCCGCTCGGCGCTGGTTCCCGGGTCGGACCCGGAAGACGAAAAACGCCGGTCCTCGCCTGGAGGTCCCAGCAAAATCGGCGAAAAAACGACTAAGTGTCAACTTTCGAAAAAACGGCTAAGTGTCGACTTTCGAAAAAACGGCTAAGTGTCAACTTTCGAAAAAACGGCTAAGTGTCAACTTTCGAAAAAACGACTAAGTGCCCACGGCTCTGCGGGGCTTGTGAGTCCGCCCCGCGCCGGTTCGGCGGTCGGCCTCAAAAAGCAAAAAATCAGCCTCTCTCCCTGGAGCTCACCAAAAATTTGTCGAAATTTTTCTAAGTTCTCCTCGAGGTACCAGGGGGTGAGGTACCCGGGCTAAGGTGCAGTACCTTTTTTGGTCTTCAGGTGCGCCAGAGTACAATGAAATGGTCCCAGTAGTCAGTGTACTCATCGACTTTCCCCCCGTTTTCCAAAGCACCTCGTTTACGAGTATGGAGGAGATGGTGCTGGTCTCCCCACGGCGTCGGACACGCCGTCCTCGACAGCACAAGGTCGGATAGAAGACCTGGAAAGCGCCGTGGCACGCGCTGGAGGTGGGCACTTTGGCGAAAAAACGACTAAGTGTCAACTTTCGAAAAAACGACTAAGTGTCAACTTTCGAAAAAACGGCTAAGTGTCAACTTTCGAAAAAACGACTAAGTGTCACCTCTCTGAAAAAATGGCAAAGTGTCGCCTCTCTGAAAATTTTCTAAGTGCCCACGGCTCTGCGGGCTCGTGCATCCGAGCCGCGCCGGTTCTGCAACCGGCCTAGAATGACGAAAAATAACGGTCTCCTCCTGGAGCTCACAGCCAATTGTGGCGAAAAAGTGGCAAAGTGCCCACGGCTCTGCGGGCTCGTGCATCCGACCCGCGCCGGTTCTGCAGCCGGCCTAGAATGACGAAAAATAACGGTCTCCTCCTGGAGCTCACAGCCAACTTGGCAAAAAGTTTCTAAGTGCCCACGGCCCTGCCGAGCTTTGGCGTCCGCCCAGCGCCGGTGCCGCAGTCGGCCTCGAATGACGAAAAATGACGGTCTCCTCCTGGAGCTCACAGCCAACTTGGCAAAAAGTTTCTAAGTGCCCACGGCCCTGCCGAGCTTTGGCGTCCGCTCAGCGCCGGTGCCGCAGTCGGCCTCGAATGACGAAAAATGACGGTCTCCTCCTGGAGCTCACAGCCAACTTGGCAAAAAGTTTCTAAGTGCCCACGGCCCTGCCGAGCTTTGGCGTCCGCCCAGCGCCGGTTCCGCAGTCGGCCTCGAATGACGAAAAATAACGGTCTCCTCCTGGAGCTCACAGCCAACTTGGCAAAAAGTTTCTAAGTGCCCACGGCCCTGCCGAGCTTTGGCGTCCGCCCAGCGCCGGTTCCGCAGTCGGCCTCGAATGACGAAAAATAACGGTCTCCTCCTGGAGCTCACAGCCAACTTGGCAAAAAGTTTCTAAGTGCCCACGGCCCTGCCGAGCTTTGGCGTCCGCCCAGCGCCGGTTCCGCAGTCGGCCTCGAATGACGAAAAATAACGGTCTCCTCCTGGAGCTCACAGCCAACTTGGCAAAAAGTTTCTAAGTGCCCACGGCCCTGCCGAGCTTTGGCGTCCGCCCAGCGCCGGTTCCGCAGTCGGCCTCGAATGACGAAAAATAACGGTCTCCTCCTGGAGCTCACAGCCAACTTGGCAAAAAGTTTCTAAGTGCCCACGGCCCTGCCGAGCTTTGGCGTCCGCCCAGCGCCGGTTCCGCAGTCGGCCTCGAATGACGAAAAATAACGGTCTCCTCCTGGAGCTCACAGCCAACTTGGCAAAAAGTTTCTAAGTGCCCACGGCCCTGCCGAGCTTTGGCGTCCGCCCAGCGCCGGTTCCGCAGTCGGCCTCGAATGACGAAAAATAACGGTCTCCTCCTGGAGCTCACAGCCAACTTGGCAAAAAGTTTCTAAGTGCCCACGGCCCTGCCGAGCTTTGGCGTCCGCCCAGCGCCGGTTCCGCAGTCGGCCTCGAATGACGAAAAATAACGGTCTCCTCCTGGAGCTCACAGCCAACTTGGCAAAAAGTTTCTAAGTGCCCACGGCCCTGCCGAGCTTTGGCGTCCGCCCAGCGCCGGTTCCGCAGTCGGCCTCGAATGACGAAAAATAACGGTCTCCTCCTGGAGCTCACAGCCAACTTGGCAAAAAGTTTCTAAGTGCCCACGGCCCTGCCGAGCTTTGGCGTCCGCCCAGCGCCGGTTCCGCAGTCGGCCTCGAATGACGAAAAATAACGGTCTCCTCCTGGAGCTCACAGCCAACTTGGCAAAAAGTTTCTAAGTGCCCACGGCCCTGCCGAGCTTTGGCGTCCGCCCAGCGCCGGTTCCGCAGTCGGCCTCGAATGACGAAAAATAACGGTCTCCTCCTGGAGCTCACAGCCAACTTGGCAAAAAGTTTCTAAGTGCCCACGGCCCTGCCGAGCTTTGGCGTCCGCCCAGCGCCGGTTCCGCAGTCGGCCTCGAATGACGAAAAATAACGGTCTCCTCCTGGAGCTCACAGCCAACTTGGCAAAAAGTTTCTAAGTGTCACATCTCTGAAAAAACGGCTAAGTGTCGACTTTCGAAAAAACGGCAAAGTGTCACATCTCTGAAAAAACGGCTAAGTGTCGACTTTCGAAAAAACGGCTAAGTGTCAACTTTCGAAAAAACGGCTAAGTGTCGCCTCTCTGAAAAAACGGCAAAGTGTCAACTTTCGAAAAAACGACAGAGTGTCGCCTCTCTGAAAAAACGACTAAGTGTCGACTCTGAGAAAATGGCAAAGTGCCCACGGCTCTGCGGGCTCGTGCATCCGACCCGCGCCGGTTCCCCAGCCGGCCTGAAATAAGGCAAAACCAGCCTCTCCGCCTGGAGCTCAGAGCCAACTTGGCGAATATTTTATAAGTGCCCACGGCTCTGCGTGGCTACGGCGTCTGCCCAGCGCCGGTTCCTGGGTCGAACCCCGAGGACGAGGAATGCCGGTCTCCGCCTGGAGGTCCCAGCTTAATCGGCGAAATTTTTCTAAGTGCCCACGGCTCTGCCGGGCTCGTGCATCCGACCCGCGCCGGTTCCCCAGCCGGCCTGAAATAAGGCAAAACCAGGCTCTCCCCCTGGAGCTCAGAGCCAATTGTGGCGAAAAAACGACTAAGTGTCAACTTTCGAAAAAACGACTAAGTGTCAACTTTCCAAAAAAACGGCTAAGTGTCGACTTTCGAAAAAACGGCTAAGTGTCAACTTTCGAAAAAACGACTAAGTGTCGCCTCTGAAAAAACGACTAAGTGTCGCCTCTCTGAAAAAACGACTAAGTGCCCACGGCTCTGCGGGGCTTGTGAGTCCGCCCCGCGCCGGTTCGGCGGTCGGCCTCAAAAAGCGAAAAATCAGCCTCTCTCCCTGGAGCTCACCAAAAATTTGTCGAAATTTTTCTAAGTTCTCCTCGAGGTACCAGGGGGTGAGGTACCCGGGCTAAGGTGCAGTACCTTTTTTGGTCTTCAGGTGCGCCAGAGTACAATGAAATGGTCCCAGTAGTCAGTGTACTCATCGACTTTCCCCCCGTTTTCCAAAGCACCCCGTTTACGAGTATGGAGGAGATGGTGCTGGTCTCCCCACGGCGTCGGACACGCCGTCCTCGACAGCACAAGGTCGGATAGAAGACCTGAAAAGCGCCGTGGCACGCGCTGGAGGTGTCACTGTGGCGAAAAAGTGACTAAGTGTCAACTTTCGAAAAAACGGCTAAGTGTCAACTTTCGAAAAAACGGCTAAGTGTCAACTTTCGAAAAAACGGCTAAGTGTCAACTTTCGAAAAAACGGCTAAGTGTCGCCTCTCTGAAAAAACGGCAAAGTGTCAACTTTCGAAAAAACGACTAAGTGTCAACTTTCGAAAAAACGACTAAGTGTCACCTCTCTGAAAAAATGGCAAAGTGTCAACTGCGAATGTGGTGGTGCATGGAAGGAAGTGGAGGACGGCCGCCTCCTTAAACACAGGCCGAAGAGGAGCGTCAGGGCCGGCTCCTTAAACACGGACCGAGTGTCGCCCTTAACACAGACCAAGCGGAGGACGGCCGCCTCCCTAAATACAGGCCGAACCGGAGCGCGAGGGCCGCTCCTTAAACACGGACCGAGTGTCGCCCTTAACACAGACCAAGGGGAGGACGGCCGCCTCCTTAAACACAGGCCGGAGAGGAGCGTCAGGGCCAGGCTCCTCAAACATGGACCGAGTGTCGCCCTTAACACAGACCAAGGGGAGGACGGCCGCCTCCTTAAACACAGGCCGGAGAGGAGCGTCAGGGCCAGGCTCCTCAAACATGGACCGAGTGTCGCCCTTAACACAGACCAAGGGGAGGACGGCCGCCTCCTTAAACACAGGCCGGAGAGGAGCGTCAGGGCCAGGCTCCTCAAACATGGACCGAGTGTCGCCCTTAACACAGACCAAGGGGAGGACGGCCGCCTCCTTAAACACAGGCCGGAGAGGAGCGTCAGGGCCAGGCTCCTCAAACATGGACCGAGTGTCGCCCTTAACACGGACCAAGGGGAGGACGGCCGCCTCCTTAAACACAGGCCGGAGAGGAGCGTCAGGGCCAGGCTCCTCAAACATGGACCGAGTGTCGCCCTTAACACGGACCAAGGGGAGGACGGCCGCCTCCTTAAACACAGGCCGGAGAGGAGCGTCAGGGCCAGGCTCCTCAAACATGGACCGAGTGTCGCCCTTAAAACAGACCAAGGGGAGGACGGCCGCCTCCTTAAACACAGGCCGGAGAGGAGCGTCAGGGCCAGGCTCCTCAAACATGGACCGAGTGTCGCCCTTAACACGGACCAAGGGGAGGACGGCCGCCTCCTTAAACACAGGCCGGAGAGGAGCGTCAGGGCCAGGCTCCTCAAACATGGACCGAGTGTCGCCCTTAACACGGACCAAGGGGAGGACGGCCGCCTCCTTAAACACAGGCCGGAGAGGAGCGTCAGGGCCAGGCTCCTCAAACATGGACAGAGTGTCGCCCTTAACACAGACCAAGCGGAGGACGGCCGCCTCCCTAAATACAGGCCGAACCGGAGCGCGAGTGTCGCTCCTTAAACACGGACCGAGTGGAGGACGGCCGCCTCCTTAAACACAGGCCGAACAAAATGACACAAAGTGTCAACTGCGAATGTTGTCCATCCAAGGAAGGAGCGTGATGCCCGGCCGGCTCCTTAAACACAGGCCGAGAGTCGCCCCGGACGGTCCGCCTCGCGGCGCCCGTCTGCTCGGATAAAATGACACAAAGTGTCAACTACGAATGTTGTCCATCCAAGGAGGGAGCGTGATGCCCGGCCGGCTCCGAAAACACAGGCCGAGAGTCGCCCCGGACGGTCCGCCTCGCGGCGCCCGTCTGCTCGGATAAAATGACACAAAGTGTCAACTGCGAATGTTGTCCATCCAAGGAAGGAGCGTGATGCCCGGCCGGCTCCTTAAACACAGGCCGAGAGTCGCCCCGGACGGTCCGCCTCGCGGCGCCCGCCCGCTCGGATAAAATGACACAAAGTGTCAACTACGAATGTTGTCCATCCAAGGAGGGAGCTTGAGGCCCGGCCGGCTCCTTAAACACAGGCCGAGAGTCGCCCCGGACGGTCCGCCTCGCGGCGCCCGTCTGCTCGGATAAAATGACACAAAGTGTCAACTGCGAATGTTGTCCATCCAAGGAAGGAGCGTGATGCCCGGCCGGCTCCTTAAACACAGGCCGAGAGTCGCCCCGGACGGTCCGCCTCGCGGCGCCCGTCTGCTCGGATAAAATGACACAAAGTGTCAACTGCGAATGTTGTCCATCCAAGGAAGGAGCGTGATGCCCGGCCGGCTCCTTAAACACAGGCCGAGAGTCGCCCCGGACGGTCCGCCTCGCGGCGCCCGCCCGCTCGGATAAAATGACACAAAGTGTCAACTACGAATGTTGTCCATCCAAGGAAGGAGCGTGATGCCCGGCCGGCTCCTTAAACACAGGCCGAGAGTCGCCCCGGACGGTCCGCCTCGCGGCGCCCGTCTGCTCGGATAAAATGACACAAAGTGTCAACTACGAATGTTGTCCATCCAAGGAGGGAGCGTGATGCCCGGCCGGCTCCGAAAACACAGGCCGAGAGTCGCCCCGGACGGTCCGCCTCGCGGCGCCCGTCTGCTCGGATAAAATGACACAAAGTGTCAACTGCGAATGTTGTCCATCCAAGGAAGGAGCGTGATGCCCGGCCGGCTCCTTAAACACAGGCCGAGAGTCGCCCCGGACGGTCCGCCTCGCGGCGCCCGCCCGCTCGGATAAAATGACACAAAGTGTCAACTACGAATGTTGTCCATCCAAGGAAGGAGCGTGATGCCCGGCCGGCTCCTTAAACACAGGCCGAGAGTCGCCCCGGACGGTCGCCTCGCGGCGCCCGTCTGCTCGGATAAAATGACACAAAGTGTCAACTACGAATGTTGTCCATCCAAGGAGGGAGCGTGATGCCCGGCCGGCTCCGAAAACACAGGCCGAGAGTCGCCCCGGACGGTCCGCCTCGCGGCGCCCGTCTGCTCGGATAAAATGACACAAAGTGTCAACTGCGAATGTTGTCCATCCAAGGAAGGAGCGTGATGCCCGGCCGGCTCCTTAAACACAGGCCGAGAGTCGCCCCGGACGGTCCGCCTCGCGGCGCCCGCCCGCTCGGATAAAATGACACAAAGTGTCAACTACGAATGTTGTCCATCCAAGGAGGGAGCGTGAGGCCCGGCCGGCTCCGAAAACACAGGCCGAGAGTCGCCCCGGACGGTCCGCCTCTCGAGGCGCCCGCCCGCTCGGATAAAATGACACAAAGTGTCAACTACGAATGTTGTCCATCCAAGGAGGGAGCGTGAGGCCCGGCCGGCTCCGAAAACACAGGCCGAGAGTCGCCCCGGACGGTCCGCCTCTCGAGGCGCCCGCCCGCTCGGATAAAATGACACAAAGTGTCAACTACGAATGTTGTCCATCCAAGGAGGGAGCGTGATGCCCGGCCGGCTCCGAAAACACAGGCCGAGATTCGACCCCGGACGGGCCGTCTTCTCCCGGCGCCCGCCCGCGTACGCCCCCCATCCCCGGTCGCCCGTCTGCTCCCGGCGGGCCTCCGAGTACCCCCTCACCCAACTGACCGACTGGCACTCAGGACCCGCCTTGGTAGGGCCTCCATCGGCCTCGGCTCGTCCGACGTCGGGTGGACGGTTCCTACCCACTGCGGGTCGCACTCTAGCGCCCCGGCCGCCGCGTGAGCGTGCGCTCCCCGCGCCGCCCCGCAGGCCCCGGCGCGACCGTACTGCGGCGAGACCGAGACGACCCGGTTTGGCATCCATCCCACCTAGCCACGATCCACGGAGGCCGAGCGAGCGGCTGAGTGTCGGGCGCCGCGCGTGCGAGCGTCCGCCGGCCGCGCCGGTCCTTCCGCGAATGTCGTTTCTCAAACCCTCCGGCTTGATAGCGGCGGCACCACGGGAAGCCGTCCACACACACCGTCCGACCTCTATCCGAAAAGCCTTCCCGACCAACCGCGGTCGCGGGGGCGTCTGTCGCTCCGCATCGGGGGGGCGTATGGCTTCCGCGCTACGCGCTGCGGGCTCGGGGGGGCCGCAACGGCTGAGTCTGACTCGGCCGGGGCGCAGCTTCCCTCCCGGCAGTCAGCAATAGTGCCGATCGCGCCTGCCACCAGCCCCCTCCCCGACGGGTTCGTCGGCGCCGGCTGGCCGCCGTCCGCCTTCGTTCCCCGAGGGTTCCCAACCAGCGCCGATCCAACTCCGCATCCTGGCCGCACGCAGTGCGTGCCTCGCGCGGGTAAGTCGCCGGCGCAGCGCCGCAGCTCCCGACCCCCGCGTACGGGAATAGTTGAGGGCCTCAGCGGGCCGCACCGACCGAGTCCGACTCGGGCCGGGGCGCAGATTCCCGCTTGGGTGACCGAACGTTCTCTGCTCGGGCCGGAGGGCCGACGCCCGTCCCCCCCCGTCGTCCCCCACGGACCGCCTCCGAGGCCACTTCGCACGGCTCATCCTCGGCTCCCTACCAATGCTTAATCGATGGGGCCGCCCGGCCGGATTCGCGCCACCCTGTCCACCGCGAGTCTCCCCAGACTAACCCGAGTTACCGCCCAGCTCGCCTAACCTTGCACTCGCTCTGCCAAACGGTCGTGTAG
>NW_028232345.1:0-20000 GCF_054491065.1 Syngnathus leptorhynchus | reverse complement strand
TAACCTTCTTCTTCCCGCCCCACCACCATCAACGTCGGCCACCACCACCAGACCGCCTCCCCCAGACTTCCAGAAGCGAAGCCGGTCCCCAAGCACCAACCCCGACCGCCACCGAGGCACCCGCCGAAGGCGGGTGCCGAGTTCACCGGCCCCAAGCGACAACCGGTCACCGAGGCACCCGCCGAAGGCGGGTGCCGAGTTCACCGGCCCCAAGCGACAACCGGTCACCGAGGCACCCGCCGAAGGCGGGTGCCGAGTTCACCGGCCCCAAGCGACAACCGGTCACCGAGGCACCCGCCGAAGGCGGGTGCCGAGTTCACTGGCCCCAAGCGACAACCGGTCACCGAGGCACCCGCCGAAGGCGGGTGCCGAGTTCACTGGCCCCAAGCGACGGCGGTCACCGAGGCACCCGCCGGAGGCGGGTGCCGAGTTCACCGGCCCCGAGCACCAGCGGTCAGCCACGGAGGGTGCTGGATCATCCATACTTCCATAGCTCCAGAGCTCCATAGCCCCGGAGCTCCATAGCCCCGGAGCTCCATAGCCCCGGAGCTCCATAGCTCCATAGCCCCGGAGCTCCATAGCCCCGGAGCTCCATAGCCCCGGAGCTCCATAGCCCCGGAGCTCCATAGCCCCGGAGCTCCATAGCTCCATAGCCCCGGAGCTCCATAGACCCGGAGCTCCATAGCCCCGGAGCTCCATAGCTCCATAGCCCCGGAGCTCCATAGCCCCGGAGCTCCATAGCCCCGGAGCTCCATAGCCCCGGAGCTCCATAGCCCCAGAGCTCCATACTTCCATAGCCCCAGAGCTCCATAGCTCCATACTTCCATAGCTCCAGCCGCGGAGGGTGCTGGCTGGTGGCTCCATAGCTCCATACTTCCATACTTGCAGCCACGGAGTTGGCTAAAATTGCACTAAGTGCGAAAGCCCATTCATTTACAACGGCGTGTCCGCCAGGCGGCGACATTTCCCCGTTACCGGTGGCTGCGCGGCGGGTGAGTGACAGAGCTTATCCGAGCGGCTGGAACTCTGCGCCGGCGTGGTCGAGCGTGAGGCCCCGGCCCTTTGGCTGCCTGGTACCTAAAACACTTCCATTGATCCAGCCACGGAGGGTGCTGGCTGGTGGCTCCATAGCTCCATAGCTCCATAGCACCAGAGCTCCATAGCTCCATAGCACCAGAGCTCCATAGCTCCATAGCACCAGAGCTCCATAGCTCCATAGCACCAGAGCTCCATAGCTCCATAGCACCAGAGCTCCATAGCTCCATAGCTCCAGGGCTCCATAGCTCCAGGGCTCCATAGCTCCATAGCTCCAGGGCTCCATAGCTCCATACCTCCAGAGCTCCATAGCTCCAGCCTGGGTGGCTGGTGGCTCCATAGCTCCATACTTCCATAGCTCCAGTCAGAGAGTGTGCTAAAATTGCACTAAGTGCGAAAGCCCATTCATTTACAACGGCGTGTCCGCCAGGCGGCGACATTTCCCCGTTACCGGTGGCTGCGTGGCGGGTGAGTGACAGAGCTTATCCGAGCGGCTGGAACTCTGCGCCGGCGTGGTCGAGCGTGAGGCCCCGGCCCTTTGGCTGCCTGGTACCTAAAACACTTCCATTGATCCAGCCACGGAGGGTGCTGGCTGGTGGCTCCATAGCTCCATACCTCCAGAGCTCCAGAGCTCCATAGCACCAGAGCTCCATAGCTCCATAGCACCAGAGCTCCATAGCACCAGAGCTCCATAGCTCCATAGCACCAGAGCTCCATAGCTCCATAGCACCAGAGCTCCATAGCTCCATAGCACCAGAGCTCCATAGCTCCATAGCACCAGAGCTACATAGCTCCATAGCACCAGAGCTCCATAGCTCCATAGCACCAGAGCTCCATAGCTCCATAGCACCAGAGCTCCATAGCTCCATAGCACCAGAGCTCCATAGCTCCATAGCTCCAGGGCTCCATAGCTCCAGGGCTCCATAGCTCCAGGGCTCCATAGCTCCATACCTCCAGAGCTCCATAGCTCCAGCCTGGGTGGCTGGTGGCTCCATAGCTCCATACTTCCATAGCTCCAGTCAGAGAGTTGGCGAAAATTGCACTAAGTGCGAAAGCCCATTCATTTACAACGGCGTGTCCGCCAGGCGGCGACATTTCCCCGTTACCGGTGGCTGCGTGGCGGGTGAGTGACAGAGCTTATCCGAGCGGCTGGAACTCTGCGCCGGCGTGGTCGAGCGTGAGGCCCCGGCCCTTTGGCTGCCTGGTACCTAAAACACTTCCATTGATCCAGCCACGGAGGGTGCTGGCTGGTGGCTCCATAGCTCCATAGCTCCATAGCACCAGAGCTCCATAGCTCCATAGCACCAGAGCTCCATAGCTCCATAGCACCAGAGCTCCATAGCTCCATAGCACCAGAGCTCCATAGCTCCATAGCACCAGAGCTCCATAGCTCCATAGCACCAGAGCTCCATAGCTCCATAGCACCAGAGCTCCATAGCTCCATAGCACCAGAGCTCCATAGCTCCATAGCACCAGAGCTCCATAGCTCCATAGCACCAGAGCTCCATAGCTCCATAGCACCAGAGCTCCATAGCTCCATAGCACCAGAGCTCCATAGCTCCATAGCACCAGAGCTCCATAGCTCCATAGCTCCAGCCTGGGTGGCTGGTGGCTCCATAGCTCCATACTTCCATAGCTCCAGTCAGAGAGTGTGCTAAAATTGCACTAAGTGCGAAAGCCCATTCATTTACAACGGCGTGTCCACAAGGCGGCGACATTTCCCCGTTACCGGTGGCTGCGCGGCGGGTGAGTGACAGAGCTTATCCGAGCGGCTGGAACTCTGCGCCGGCGTGGTCGAGCGTGAGGCCTCGGCCCTTTGGCTGCCTGGTACCTAAAACACTTCCATTGATCCAGCCACGGAGGGTGCTGGCTGGTGGCTCCATAGCTCCATAGCTCCATACCTCCAGAGCTCCAGAGCTCCATAGCACCAGAGCTCCATAGCTCCATAGCACCAGAGCTCCATAGCACCAGAGCTCCATAGCTCCATAGCACCAGAGCTCCATAGCTCCATAGCACCAGAGCTCCATAGCTCCATAGCACCAGAGCTCCATAGCTCCATAGCTCCATAGCACCAGAGCTCCATAGCTCCATAGCACCAGAGCTCCATAGCTCCATAGCACCAGAGCTCCATAGCTCCATAGCACCAGAGCTCCATAGCTCCATAGCACCAGAGCTCCATAGCTCCATAGCACCAGAGCTCCATAGCTCCATAGCACCAGAGCTCCATAGCTCCATAGCACCAGAGCTCCATAGCTCCATAGCACCAGAGCTCCATAGCTCCATAGCACCAGAGCTCCATAGCTCCATAGCACCAGAGCTCCATAGCTCCATAGCTCCAGCCTGGGTGGCTGGTGGCTCCATAGCTCCATACTTCCATAGCTCCAGTCAGAGAGTGTGCTAAAATTGCACTAAGTGCGAAAGCCCATTCATTTACAACGGCGTGTCCACAAGGCGGCGACATTTCCCCGTTACCGGTGGCTGCGCGGCGGGTGAGTGACAGAGCTTATCCGAGCGGCTGGAACTCTGCGCCGGCGTGGTCGAGCGTGAGGCCTCGGCCCTTTGGCTGCCTGGTACCTAAAACACTTCCATTGATCCAGCCACGGAGGGTGCTGGCTGGTGGCTCCATAGCTCCATAGCTCCATACCTCCAGAGCTCCAGAGCTCCATAGCACCAGAGCTCCATAGCTCCATAGCACCAGAGCTCCATAGCACCAGAGCTCCATAGCTCCATAGCACCAGAGCTCCATAGCTCCATAGCACCAGAGCTCCATAGCTCCATAGCACCAGAGCTCCATAGCTCCATAGCTCCATAGCACCAGAGCTCCATAGCTCCATAGCACCAGAGCTCCATAGCTCCATAGCACCAGAGCTCCATAGCTCCATAGCACCAGAGCTCCATAGCTCCATAGCACCAGAGCTCCATAGCTCCATAGCACCAGAGCTCCATAGCTCCATAGCACCAGAGCTCCATAGCTCCATAGCACCAGAGCTCCATAGCTCCATAGCACCAGAGCTCCATAGCTCCATAGCACCAGAGCTCCATAGCTCCATAGCACCAGAGCTCCATAGCTCCATAGCTCCAGCCTGGGTGGCTGGTGGCTCCATAGCTCCATACTTCCATAGCTCCAGTCAGAGAGTGTGCTAAAATTGCACTAAGTGCGAAAGCCCATTCATTTACAACGGCGTGTCCACAAGGCGGCGACATTTCCCCGTTACCGGTGGCTGCGCGGCGGGTGAGTGACAGAGCTTATCCGAGCGGCTGGAACTCTGCGCCGGCGTGGTCGAGCGTGAGGCCTCGGCCCTTTGGCTGCCTGGTACCTAAAACACTTCCATTGATCCAGCCACGGAGGGTGCTGGCTGGTGGCTCCATAGCTCCATACCTCCAGAGCTCCAGAGCTCCATAGCACCAGAGCTCCATAGCTCCATAGCACCAGAGCTCCATAGCACCAGAGCTCCATAGCTCCATAGCACCAGAGCTCCATAGCTCCATAGCACCAGAGCTCCATAGCTCCATAGCACCAGAGCTCCATAGCTCCATAGCTCCATAGCACCAGAGCTCCATAGCTCCATAGCACCAGAGCTCCATAGCTCCATAGCACCAGAGCTCCATAGCTCCATAGCACCAGAGCTCCATAGCTCCATAGCACCAGAGCTCCATAGCTCCATAGCACCAGAGCTCCATAGCTCCATAGCACCAGAGCTCCATAGCTCCATAGCACCAGAGCTCCATAGCTCCATAGCACCAGAGCTCCATAGCTCCATAGCTCCAGGGCTCCATAGCTCCATAGCTCCAGGGCTCCATAGCTCCAGGGCTCCAGGGCTCCATAGCTCCAGGGCTCCATAGCTCCAGGGCTCCAGGGCTCCATAGCTCCATACCTCCAGAGCTCCATACCTCCAGAGCTCCAGAGCTCCATAGCACCAGAGCTCCATGGCTTCAGAGCTCCATAGCACCATAGCTCCATACCTCCAGAGCTCCAGGGCTCCATAGCTCCATAGCTCCATAGCTCCATAGCTCCATACCTCCAGAGCTCCATAGCACCAGAGCTCCATGGCTCCATAGCTCCAGCCTGGGTGGCTGGTGGCTCCATAGCTCCATACTTCCATAGCTCCAGTCAGAGAGTTGGCGAAAATTGCACTAAGTGCGAAAGCCCATTCATTTACAACGGCGTGTCCGCCAGGCGGCGACATTTCCCCGTTACCGGTGGCTGCGCGGCGGGTGAGTGACAGAGCTTATCCGAGCGGCTGGAACTCTGCGCCGGCGTGGTCGAGCGGCTGGCCTCGGTAGTTGAGGTACCAGGGGTGGGGCGGGGAGCTCCAGGCGGGTCTTGTGAGAGAGTGAAGCCGAGCGGCTGGAACTCTCGGCCGGCCTGGTCGAGCGGCTGGCCTCGGTAGTTGAGGTACCAGGGGCGGGCTGGGGAGCTCCAGGCGGGGCTTGTGAGAGAGTGAAGCCGAGCGGCTGGAACTCTGGGCCGGCCTGGTCGAGCGGCTGGCCTCGGTAGTTGAGGTACCAGGGGTGGGCTGGGGAGCTCCAGGCGGGGCTTGTGAGAGAGTGTAGCCGAGCGGCTGGAACTCTGGGCCGGCGTGGTTGAGCAGCATGCCCGCGGAGGTGGCTCTTCCATAGGCAGGGAGGGTGCTGGAGCTCCACACTTCCATAGGCAGGGAGGGTGCTGGAGCTCCACACTTCCATAGGCAGGGAGGGTGCTGGAGCTCCACACTTCCATAGGCAGGGAGGGTGCTGGAGCTCCACACTTCCATAGGCAGGGAGGGTGCTGGAGCTCCACACTTCCATAGGCAGGGAGGGTGCTGGAGCTCCACACTTCCATAGGCAGGGAGGGTGCTGGAGCTCCACACTTCCATAGGCAGGGAGGGTGCTGGAGCTCCACACTTCCATAGGCAGGGAGGGTGCTGGAGCTCCACACTTCCATAGGCAGGGAGGGTGCTGGAGCTCCACACTTCCATAGGCAGGGAGGGTGCTGGAGCTCCACACTTCCATAGGCAGGGAGGGTGCTGGAGCTCCACACTTCCATAGGCAGGGAGGGTGCTGGAGCTCCACACTTCCATAGGCAGGGAGGGTGCTGGAGCTCCACACTTCCATAGGCAGGGAGGGTGCTGGAGCTCCACACTTCCATAGGCAGGGAGGGTGCTGGAGCTCCACACTTCCATAGGCAGGGAGGGTGCTGGAGCTCCACACTTCCATAGGCAGGGAGGGTGCTGGAGCTCCACACTTCCATAGGCAGGGAGGGTGCTGGAGCTCCACACTTCCATAGGCAGGGAGGGTGCTGGAGCTCCACACTTCCATAGGCAGGGAGGGTGCTGGAGCTCCACACTTCCATAGGCAGGGAGGGTGCTGGAGCTCCACACTTCCATAGGCAGGGAGGGTGCTGGAGCTCCACACTTCCATAGGCAGGGAGGGTGCTGGAGCTCCACACTTCCATAGGCAGGGAGGGTGCTGGAGCTCCACACTTCCATAGGCAGGGAGGGTGCTGGAGCTCCACACTTCCATAGGCAGGGAGGGTGCTGGAGCTCCACACTTCCATAGGCAGGGAGGGTGCTGGAGCTCCACACTTCCATAGGCAGGGAGGGTGCTGGAGCTCCACACTTCCATAGGCAGGGAGGGTGCTGGAGCTCCACACTTCCATAGGCAGGGAGGGTGCTGGAGCTCCACACTTCCATAGGCAGGGAGGGTGCTGGAGCTCCACACTTCCATAGGCAGGGAGGGTGCTGGAGCTCCACACTTCCATAGCTCCAGCCACGGAGGGTGCTGGCACATCCACACTTCCAGCCACGGAGCATGCTGGCACTTCCACCTTGCTTGCTAAGTCGGCGTGATCTTGCCCAAAAAGTCCCTCCTCACCTCCAGCTGGAAGTGGAAAAAAATCCTCCACCTGCTTGGCCGAGGTTCTGGAAGCCAGCAGCTCGCAGAATGTTGCCAAAGTTTCACTGGAAGGAAAAGAAAAGAGAAGACCGAGTGCGCATTTCACCTACCGCCGAATGTCCACAAGAGGGAAGTGTCACTCCGTCGCAGAATCTGCGCCGACGCACTCGGCACCCTTCGAATTTATGGTGCCGGTGCGGGTGTTCTGGGTGCAAAAAGGCCGCCCAAGTGGTAGAAAAAAATCAGACTTCGTCTCTTAGGTCGAAATTAATGCCAAGTTTTGAAATGCGCTGGCAGGGGTGGACCAGGGCCCGTTAGAAGTGCTTAGCCGAGGTCCTGGAAGCCTAACCCGGCGTGATCTTGTGCAAAAAGCCGCTGCTGAGCTCCAGCTGGAAGTGTAAAAAGAACCGGGCTGGATCAAAAAAAGAACCGGGCGGCCCGTTAAAATTGCTTAGCCGAGGTCCTGGAACCCTAACCCGGCGTGATCTTGTGCAAAAAGCCGCTGCTGAGCTCCAGCTGGAAGTGTAAAAAGAACCGGGCTGGTTCAAAAAAAGAACCGGGCGACCCGTTAGAAGTGCTTAGCCGAGGTCCTGGAAGCCTAACCCGGCGTGATCTTGTGCAAAAAGCCGCTGCTGAGCTCCAGCTGGAAGTGGAAAAAGAACCGGGCTGGATCAAAAAAGAACCGGGCGACCCGTTAAAATTGCTTAGCCGAGGTCCTGGAAGCCTAACACGGCGTGATCTTGTGCAAAAAGCCGCTCCCGAGCTCCAGCTGGAAGTGTAAAAAGAACCAGGCTGGATAAAAAAAAGAACCGGGCTGGATCAAAAAAGAACCGGGCGACCCGTTAAAATTGCTTAGCCGAGGTCCTGGAAGCCTAACACGGCGTGATCTTGTGCAAAAAGCCGCTCCCGAGCTCCAGCTGGAAGTTTAAAAAGAACCGGGCTGGATAAAAAAAAGAACCGGGCTGGTTCAAAAAAGAACCGGGCGACCCGTTAAAATTGCTTAGCCGAGGTCCTGGAAGCCTTACACGGCGTGTTCTTGTGCAAAAAGCCGCTCCCGAGCTCCAGCTGGAAGTGTAAAAAGAACCGGGCTGGATAAAAAAAAGAACCGGGCTGGTTCAAAAAAGAACCGGGCGACCCGTTAAAATTGCTTAGCCGAGGTCCTGGAAGCCTAACACGGCGTGTTCTTGTGCAAAAAGCCGCTCCCGAGCTCCAGCTGGAAGTGTAAAAAGAACCGGGCTGGATAAAAAAAAGAACCGGGCTGGATCAAAAAAGAACCGGGCGACCCGTTAAAATTGCTTAGCCGAGGTCCTGGAAGCCTAACACGGCGTGTTCTTGTGCAAAAAGCCGCTCCCGAGCTCCAGCTGGAAGTTTAAAAAGAACCGGGCTGGATCAAAAAAAGAACCGGGCTGGTTCAAAAAAGAACCGGGCGACCCGTTAAAATTGCTTAGCCGAGGTCCTGGAAGCCTTACACGGCGTGTTCTTGTGCAAAAAGCCGCTCCCGAGCTCCAGCTGGAAGTGTAAAAAGAACCGGGCTGGATCAAAAAAAGAACCGGGCTGGATAAAAAAAGAACCGGGCTGGATCAAAAAAGAACCGGGCGACCCGTTAAAATTGCCCCAGAGCTCCATAGCTCCAGAGCTCCATACTTCCATAGCTCCAGAGCTCCAGCCTGTCTGGTGGCTCCATAGCTCCATAGCTCCATACTTGCAACCACGGAGCTGGCGAAAATTGCACTAAGTGCGAAAGCCCATTCATTTACAAGGGCGTGTCCACAAGGGGGCGACATTTCCCCGTTACCGGTGGCTGCTTAGCGGGAGAGTGACAGAGCTTATCCGAGCGGCTGGAACTCTGGGCCGGCCTGGTTGAGCGGCTGGCCTCGGTAGTTGAGGTACCAGGGGCGGGCTGGGGAGCTCCAGGCGGGGCTTGTGAGAGAGTGAAGCCGAGCGGCTGGAACTCTGCGCCGGCGTGGTTGAGCCACGGAGGGTGCTGGCTGGTGGCTCCATAGCTCCATAGCTCCATAGCTCCATAGCTCCATACTTCCATAGCTCCAGAGCTCCATAGCCCCAGAGCTCCATAGCTCCATACTTCCATAGCTCCATACTTCCATAGCTCCATAGCTCCATAGCTCCATAGCTCCATAGCTCCATACTTCCATAGCTCCAGAGCTCCATAGCTCCATACTTCCATAGCTCCATAGCTCCATACTTCCATACTTCCATAGCTCCATAGCTCCATACTTCCATACTTCCATAGCTCCATAGCTCCATACTTCCATAGATCCATAGCTCCATACTTCCATAGCTCCATAGCTCCAGGCACGGAGGGTGCTGGAGCTCCACACTTCCATAGCCACGGGGGGTGCTGGAGCTCCACACTTCCATAGGCAGGGAGGGTGCTGGAGCTCCACACTTCCATAGGCAGGGAGGGTGCTGGAGCTCCACACTTCCATAGGCAGGGAGGGTGCTGGAGCTCCACACTTCCATAGGCAGGGAGGGTGCTGGAGCTCCACACTTCCATAGGCAGGGAGGGTGCTGGAGCTCCACACTTCCATAGGCAGGGAGGGTGCTGGAGCTCCACACTTCCATAGGCAGGGAGGGTGCTGGAGCTCCACACTTCCATAGGCAGGGAGGGTGCTGGAGCTCCACACTTCCATAGGCAGGGAGGGTGCTGGAGCTCCACACTTCCATAGGCAGGGAGGGTGCTGGAGCTCCACACTTCCATAGGCAGGGAGGGTGCTGGAGCTCCACACTTCCATAGGCAGGGAGGGTGCTGGAGCTCCACACTTCCATAGGCAGGGAGGGTGCTGGAGCTCCACACTTCCATAGGCAGGGAGGGTGCTGGAGCTCCACACTTCCATAGGCAGGGAGGGTGCTGGAGCTCCACACTTCCATAGGCAGGGAGGGTGCTGGAGCTCCACACTTCCATAGGCAGGGAGGGTGCTGGAGCTCCACACTTCCATAGGCAGGGAGGGTGCTGGAGCTCCACACTTCCATAGGCAGGGAGGGTGCTGGAGCTCCACACTTCCGTAGGCAGGGAGGGTGCTGGAGCTCCACACTTCCATAGGCAGGGAGGGTGCTGGAGCTCCACACTTCCATAGGCAGGGAGGGTGCTGGAGCTCCACACTTCCATAGGCAGGGAGGGTGCTGGAGCTCCACACTTCCATAGGCAGGGAGAGTGCTGGAGCTCCACACTTCCATAGGCACGGAGGGTGCTGGAGCTCCACACTTCCATAGGCAGGGAGGGTGCTGGAGCTCCACACTTCCGTAGGCAGGGAGGGTGCTGGAGCTCCACACTTCCATAGGCAGGGAGGGTGCTGGAGCTCCACACTTCCATAGGCAGGGAGGGTGCTGGAGCTCCACACTTCCATAGGCAGGGAGGGTGCTGGAGCTCCACACTTCCATAGGCAGGGAGAGTGCTGGAGCTCCACACTTCCATAGGCACGGAGGGTGCTGGAGCTCCACACTTCCATAGGCAGGGAGGGTGCTGGAGCTCCACACTTCCGTAGGCAGGGAGGGTGCTGGAGCTCCACACTTCCGTAGGCAGGGAGGGTGCTGGAGCTCCACACTTCCGTAGGCAGGGAGGGTGCTGGAGCTCCACACTTCCATAGGCAGGGAGGGTGCTGGAGCTCCACACTTCCATAGGCAGGGAGGGTGCTGGAGCTCCACACTTCCATAGGCAGGGAGGGTGCTGGCACATCCACACTTCCAGCCACGGAGCATGCTGGCACTTCCACCTTGCTTGCTAAGTCGGCGTGATCTTGCCCAAAAAGTCCCTCCTCACCTCCAGCTGGAAGTGGAAAAAAATCCTCCACCTGCTTGGCCGAGGTTCTGGAAGCCAGCAGCTCGCAGAATGTTGCCAAAGTTTCACTGGAAGGAAAAGAAAAGAGAAGACCGAGTGCGCATTTCACCTACCGCCGAATGTCCACAAGAGGGAAGTGTCACTCCGTCGCAGAATCTGCGCCGACGCACTCGGCACCCTTCGAATTTATGGTGCCGGTGCGGGTGTTCTGGGTGCAAAAAGGCCGCCCAAGTGGTAGAAAAAAATCAGACTTCGTCTCTTAGGTCGAAATTAATGCCAAGTTTTGAAATGCGCTGGCAGGGGTGGACCAGGGCCCGTTACAAGTGCTTAGCCGAGGTCCTGGAAGCCTAACCCGGCGTGATCTTGTGCAAAAAGCCGCTGCTGAGCTCCAGCTGGAAGTGGAAAAAGAACCGGGCTGGATCAAAAAAAGAACCGGGCGGCCCGTTGAAATTGCTTAGCCGAGGTCCTGGAACCCTAACCCGGCGTGATCTTGTGCAAAAAGCCGCTGCTGAGCTCCAGCTGGAAGTGTAAAAAGAACCGGGCTGGTTCAAAAAAAGAACCGGGCGACCCGTTAGAAGTGCTTAGCCGAGGTCCTGGAAGCCTAACCCGGCGTGATCTTGTGCAAAAAGCCGCTGCTGAGCTCCAGCTGGAAGTGGAAAAAGAACCGGGCTGGATCAAAAAAGAACCGGGCGACCCGTTAAAATTGCTTAGCCGAGGTCCTGGAAGCCTAACACGGCGTGATCTTGTGCAAAAAGCCGCTCCCGAGCTCCAGCTGGAAGTGTAAAAAGAACCAGGCTGGATAAAAAAAAGAACCGGGCTGGATCAAAAAAGAACCGGGCGACCCGTTAAAATTGCTTAGCCGAGGTCCTGGAAGCCTAACCCGGCGTGATCTTGTGCAAAAAGCCGCTCCCGAGCTCCAGCTGGAAGTTTAAAAAGAACCGGGCTGGATAAAAAAAAGAACCGGGCTGGTTCAAAAAAGAACCGGGCGACCCGTTAAAATTGCTTAGCCGAGGTCCTGGAAGCCTTACACGGCGTGTTCTTGTGCAAAAAGCCGCTCCCGAGCTCCAGCTGGAAGTGTAAAAAGAACCGGGCTGGATAAAAAAAAGAACCGGGCTGGTTCAAAAAAGAACCGGGCGACCCGTTAAAATTGCTTAGCCGAGGTCCTGGAAGCCTAACACGGCGTGTTCTTGTGCAAAAAGCCGCTCCCGAGCTCCAGCTGGAAGTGTAAAAAGAACCGGGCTGGATAAAAAAAAGAACCGGGCTGGATCAAAAAAGAACCGGGCGACCCGTTAAAATTGCTTAGCCGAGGTCCTGGAAGCCTAACACGGCGTGTTCTTGTGCAAAAAGCCGCTCCCGAGCTCCAGCTGGAAGTTTAAAAAGAACCGGGCTGGATCAAAAAAAGAACCGGGCTGGTTCAAAAAAGAACCGGGCGACCCGTTAAAATTGCTTAGCCGAGGTCCTGGAAGCCTTACACGGCGTGTTCTTGTGCAAAAAGCCGCTCCCGAGCTCCAGCTGGAAGTGTAAAAAGAACCGGGCTGGATCAAAAAAAGAACCGGGCTGGATAAAAAAAGAACCGGGCTGGATCAAAAAAGAACCGGGCGACCCGTTAAAATTGCCCCAGAGCTCCATAGCTCCAGAGCTCCATACTTCCATAGCTCCAGAGCTCCAGCCTGTCTGGTGGCTCCATAGCTCCATAGCTCCATACTTGCAACCACGGAGCTGGCGAAAATTGCACTAAGTGCGAAAGCCCATTCATTTACAAGGGCGTGTCCACAAGGGGGCGACATTTCCCCGTTACCGGTGGCTGCTTAGCGGGAGAGTGACAGAGCTTATCCGAGCGGCTGGAACTCTGGGCCGGCCTGGTTGAGCGGCTGGCCTCGGTAGTTGAGGTACCAGGGGCGGGCTGGGGAGCTCCAGGCGGGGCTTGTGAGAGAGTGAAGCCGAGCGGCTGGAACTCTGCGCCGGCGTGGTTGAGCCACGGAGGGTGCTGGCTGGTGGCTCCATAGCTCCATAGCTCCATAGCTCCATAGCTCCATACTTCCATAGCTCCAGAGCTCCATAGCCCCAGAGCTCCATAGCTCCATACTTCCATAGCTCCATACTTCCATAGCTCCATAGCTCCATAGCTCCATAGCTCCATAGCTCCATACTTCCATAGCTCCAGAGCTCCATAGCTCCATACTTCCATAGCTCCATAGCTCCATACTTCCATACTTCCATAGCTCCATAGCTCCATACTTCCATACTTCCATAGCTCCATAGCTCCATACTTCCATAGATCCATAGCTCCATACTTCCATAGCTCCATAGCTCCAGGCACGGAGGGTGCTGGAGCTCCACACTTCCATAGCCACGGGGGGTGCTGGAGCTCCACACTTCCATAGGCAGGGAGGGTGCTGGAGCTCCACACTTCCATAGGCAGGGAGGGTGCTGGAGCTCCACACTTCCATAGGCAGGGAGGGTGCTGGAGCTCCACACTTCCATAGGCAGGGAGGGTGCTGGAGCTCCACACTTCCATAGGCAGGGAGGGTGCTGGAGCTCCACACTTCCATAGGCAGGGAGGGTGCTGGAGCTCCACACTTCCATAGGCAGGGAGGGTGCTGGAGCTCCACACTTCCATAGGCAGGGAGGGTGCTGGAGCTCCACACTTCCATAGGCAGGGAGGGTGCTGGAGCTCCACACTTCCATAGGCAGGGAGGGTGCTGGAGCTCCACACTTCCATAGGCAGGGAGGGTGCTGGAGCTCCACACTTCCATAGGCAGGGAGGGTGCTGGAGCTCCACACTTCCATAGGCAGGGAGGGTGCTGGAGCTCCACACTTCCATAGGCAGGGAGGGTGCTGGAGCTCCACACTTCCATAGGCAGGGAGGGTGCTGGAGCTCCACACTTCCATAGGCAGGGAGGGTGCTGGAGCTCCACACTTCCATAGGCAGGGAGGGTGCTGGAGCTCCACACTTCCATAGGCAGGGAGGGTGCTGGAGCTCCACACTTCCATAGGCAGGGAGGGTGCTGGAGCTCCACACTTCCGTAGGCAGGGAGGGTGCTGGAGCTCCACACTTCCATAGGCAGGGAGGGTGCTGGAGCTCCACACTTCCATAGGCAGGGAGGGTGCTGGAGCTCCACACTTCCATAGGCAGGGAGGGTGCTGGAGCTCCACACTTCCATAGGCAGGGAGAGTGCTGGAGCTCCACACTTCCATAGGCACGGAGGGTGCTGGAGCTCCACACTTCCATAGGCAGGGAGGGTGCTGGAGCTCCACACTTCCGTAGGCAGGGAGGGTGCTGGAGCTCCACACTTCCATAGGCAGGGAGGGTGCTGGAGCTCCACACTTCCATAGGCAGGGAGGGTGCTGGAGCTCCACACTTCCATAGGCAGGGAGGGTGCTGGAGCTCCACACTTCCATAGGCAGGGAGAGTGCTGGAGCTCCACACTTCCATAGGCACGGAGGGTGCTGGAGCTCCACACTTCCATAGGCAGGGAGGGTGCTGGAGCTCCACACTTCCGTAGGCAGGGAGGGTGCTGGAGCTCCACACTTCCGTAGGCAGGGAGGGTGCTGGAGCTCCACACTTCCGTAGGCAGGGAGGGTGCTGGAGCTCCACACTTCCATAGGCAGGGAGGGTGCTGGAGCTCCACACTTCCATAGGCAGGGAGGGTGCTGGAGCTCCACACTTCCATAGGCAGGGAGGGTGCTGGCACATCCACACTTCCAGCCACGGAGCATGCTGGCACTTCCACCTTGCTTGCTAAGTCGGCGTGATCTTGCCCAAAAAGTCCCTCCTCACCTCCAGCTGGAAGTGGAAAAAAATCCTCCACCTGCTTGGCCGAGGTTCTGGAAGCCAGCAGCTCGCAGAATGTTGCCAAAGTTTCACTGGAAGGAAAAGAAAAGAGAAGACCGAGTGCGCATTTCACCTACCGCCGAATGTCCACAAGAGGGAAGTGTCACTCCGTCGCAGAATCTGCGCCGACGCACTCGGCACCCTTCGAATTTATGGTGCCGGTGCGGGTGTTCTGGGTGCAAAAAGGCCGCCCAAGTGGTAGAAAAAAATCAGACTTCGTCTCTTAGGTCGAAATTAATGCCAAGTTTTGAAATGCGCTGGCAGGGGTGGACCAGGGCCCGTTACAAGTGCTTAGCCGAGGTCCTGGAAGCCTAACCCGGCGTGATCTTGTGCAAAAAGCCGCTGCTGAGCTCCAGCTGGAAGTGGAAAAAGAACCGGGCTGGATCAAAAAAAGAACCGGGCGGCCCGTTGAAATTGCTTAGCCGAGGTCCTGGAACCCTAACCCGGCGTGATCTTGTGCAAAAAGCCGCTGCTGAGCTCCAGCTGGAAGTGTAAAAAGAACCGGGCTGGTTCAAAAAAAGAACCGGGCGACCCGTTAGAAGTGCTTAGCCGAGGTCCTGGAAGCCTAACCCGGCGTGATCTTGTGCAAAAAGCCGCTGCTGAGCTCCAGCTGGAAGTGGAAAAAGAACCGGGCTGGATCAAAAAAGAACCGGGCGACCCGTTAAAATTGCTTAGCCGAGGTCCTGGAAGCCTAACACGGCGTGATCTTGTGCAAAAAGCCGCTCCCGAGCTCCAGCTGGAAGTGTAAAAAGAACCAGGCTGGATAAAAAAAAGAACCGGGCTGGATCAAAAAAGAACCGGGCGACCCGTTAAAATTGCTTAGCCGAGGTCCTGGAAGCCTAACCCGGCGTGATCTTGTGCAAAAAGCCGCTCCCGAGCTCCAGCTGGAAGTTTAAAAAGAACCGGGCTGGATAAAAAAAAGAACCGGGCTGGTTCAAAAAAGAACCGGGCGACCCGTTAAAATTGCTTAGCCGAGGTCCTGGAAGCCTTACACGGCGTGTTCTTGTGCAAAAAGCCGCTCCCGAGCTCCAGCTGGAAGTGTAAAAAGAACCGGGCTGGATAAAAAAAAGAACCGGGCTGGTTCAAAAAAGAACCGGGCGACCCGTTAAAATTGCTTAGCCGAGGTCCTGGAAGCCTAACACGGCGTGTTCTTGTGCAAAAAGCCGCTCCCGAGCTCCAGCTGGAAGTGTAAAAAGAACCGGGCTGGATAAAAAAAAGAACCGGGCTGGATCAAAAAAGAACCGGGCGACCCGTTAAAATTGCTTAGCCGAGGTCCTGGAAGCCTAACACGGCGTGTTCTTGTGCAAAAAGCCGCTCCCGAGCTCCAGCTGGAAGTTTAAAAAGAACCGGGCTGGATCAAAAAAAGAACCGGGCTGGTTCAAAAAAGAACCGGGCGACCCGTTAAAATTGCTTAGCCGAGGTCCTGGAAGCCTTACACGGCGTGTTCTTGTGCAAAAAGCCGCTCCCGAGCTCCAGCTGGAAGTGTAAAAAGAACCGGGCTGGATCAAAAAAAGAACCGGGCTGGATAAAAAAAGAACCGGGCTGGATCAAAAAAGAACCGGGCGACCCGTTAAAATTGCCCCAGAGCTCCATAGCTCCAGAGCTCCATACTTCCATAGCTCCAGAGCTCCAGCCTGTCTGGTGGCTCCATAGCTCCATAGCTCCATACTTGCAACCACGGAGCTGGCGAAAATTGCACTAAGTGCGAAAGCCCATTCATTTACAAGGGCGTGTCCACAAGGGGGCGACATTTCCCCGTTACCGGTGGCTGCTTAGCGGGAGAGTGACAGAGCTTATCCGAGCGGCTGGAACTCTGGGCCGGCCTGGTTGAGCGGCTGGCCTCGGTAGTTGAGGTACCAGGGGCGGGCTGGGGAGCTCCAGGCGGGGCTTGTGAGAGAGTGAAGCCGAGCGGCTGGAACTCTGCGCCGGCGTGGTTGAGCCACGGAGGGTGCTGGCTGGTGGCTCCATAGCTCCATAGCTCCATAGCTCCATAGCTCCATACTTCCATAGCTCCAGAGCTCCATAGCCCCAGAGCTCCATAGCTCCATACTTCCATAGCTCCATACTTCCATAGCTCCATAGCTCCATAGCTCCATAGCTCCATAGCTCCATACTTCCATAGCTCCAGAGCTCCATAGCTCCATACTTCCATAGCTCCATAGCTCCATACTTCCATACTTCCATAGCTCCATAGCTCCATACTTCCATACTTCCATAGCTCCATAGCTCCATACTTCCATAGATCCATAGCTCCATACTTCCATAGCTCCATAGCTCCAGGCACGGAGGGTGCTGGAGCTCCACACTTCCATAGCCACGGGGGGTGCTGGAGCTCCACACTTCCATAGGCAGGGAGGGTGCTGGAGCTCCACACTTCCATAGGCAGGGAGGGTGCTGGAGCTCCACACTTCCATAGGCAGGGAGGGTGCTGGAGCTCCACACTTCCATAGGCAGGGAGGGTGCTGGAGCTCCACACTTCCATAGGCAGGGAGGGTGCTGGAGCTCCACACTTCCATAGGCAGGGAGGGTGCTGGAGCTCCACACTTCCATAGGCAGGGAGGGTGCTGGAGCTCCACACTTCCATAGGCAGGGAGGGTGCTGGAGCTCCACACTTCCATAGGCAGGGAGGGTGCTGGAGCTCCACACTTCCATAGGCAGGGAGGGTGCTGGAGCTCCACACTTCCATAGGCAGGGAGGGTGCTGGAGCTCCACACTTCCATAGGCAGGGAGGGTGCTGGAGCTCCACACTTCCATAGGCAGGGAGGGTGCTGGAGCTCCACACTTCCATAGGCAGGGAGGGTGCTGGAGCTCCACACTTCCGTAGGCAGGGAGGGTGCTGGAGCTCCACACTTCCATAGGCAGGGAGGGTGCTGGAGCTCCACACTTCCATAGGCAGGGAGGGTGCTGGAGCTCCACACTTCCATAGGCAGGGAGGGTGCTGGAGCTCCACACTTCCATAGGCAGGGAGGGTGCTGGAGCTCCACACTTCCATAGGCAGGGAGGGTGCTGGAGCTCCACACTTCCATAGGCAGGGAGGGTGCTGGAGCTCCACACTTCCGTAGGCAGGGAGGGTGCTGGAGCTCCACACTTCCATAGGCAGGGAGGGTGCTGGAGCTCCACACTTCCGTAGGCAGGGAGGGTGCTGGAGCTCCACACTTCCATAGGCAGGGAGGGTGCTGGAGCTCCACACTTCCATAGGCAGGGAGGGTGCTGGAGCTCCACACTTCCATAGGCAGGGAGGGTGCTGGAGCTCCACACTTCCATAGGCAGGGAGAGTGCTGGAGCTCCACACTTCCATAGGCACGGAGGGTGCTGGAGCTCCACACTTCCATAGGCAGGGAGGGTGCTGGAGCTCCACACTTCCGTAGGCAGGGAGGGTGCTGGAGCTCCACACTTCCATAGGCAGGGAGGGTGCTGGAGCTCCACACTTCCATAGGCAGGGAGGGTGCTGGAGCTCCACACTTCCATAGGCAGGGAGGGTGCTGGAGCTCCACACTTCCATAGGCAGGGAGAGTGCTGGAGCTCCACACTTCCATAGGCACGGAGGGTGCTGGAGCTCCACACTTCCATAGGCAGGGAGGGTGCTGGAGCTCCACACTTCCGTAGGCAGGGAGGGTGCTGGAGCTCCACACTTCCGTAGGCAGGGAGGGTGCTGGAGCTCCACACTTCCGTAGGCAGGGAGGGTGCTGGAGCTCCACACTTCCATAGGCAGGGAGGGTGCTGGAGCTCCACACTTCCATAGGCAGGGAGGGTGCTGGAGCTCCACACTTCCATAGGCAGGGAGGGTGCTGGCACATCCACACTTCCAGCCACGGAGCATGCTGGCACTTCCACCTTGCTTGCTAAGTCGGCGTGATCTTGCCCAAAAAGTCCCTCCTCACCTCCAGCTGGAAGTGGAAAAAAATCCTCCACCTGCTTGGCCGAGGTTCTGGAAGCCAGCAGCTCGCAGAATGTTGCCAAAGTTTCACTGGAAGGAAAAGAAAAGAGAAGACCGAGTGCGCATTTCACCTACCGCCGAATGTCCACAAGAGGGAAGTGTCACTCCGTCGCAGAATCTGCGCCGACGCACTCGGCACCCTTCGAATTTATGGTGCCGGTGCGGGTGTTCTGGGTGCAAAAAGGCCGCCCAAGTGGTAGAAAAAAATCAGACTTCGTCTCTTAGGTCGAAATTAATGCCAAGTTTTGAAATGCGCTGGCAGGGGTGGACCAGGGCCCGTTACAAGTGCTTAGCCGAGGTCCTGGAAGCCTAACCCGGCGTGATCTTGTGCAAAAAGCCGCTGCTGAGCTCCAGCTGGAAGTGGAAAAAGAACCGGGCTGGATCAAAAAAAGAACCGGGCGGCCCGTTGAAATTGCTTAGCCGAGGTCCTGGAACCCTAACCCGGCGTGATCTTGTGCAAAAAGCCGCTGCTGAGCTCCAGCTGGAAGTGTAAAAAGAACCGGGCTGGTTCAAAAAAAGAACCGGGCGACCCGTTAGAAGTGCTTAGCCGAGGTCCTGGAAGCCTAACCCGGCGTGATCTTGTGCAAAAAGCCGCTGCTGAGCTCCAGCTGGAAGTGGAAAAAGAACCGGGCTGGATCAAAAAAGAACCGGGCGACCCGTTAAAATTGCTTAGCCGAGGTCCTGGAAGCCTAACACGGCGTGATCTTGTGCAAAAAGCCGCTCCCGAGCTCCAGCTGGAAGTGTAAAAAGAACCAGGCTGGATAAAAAAAGAACCGGGCTGGATCAAAAAAAGAACCGGGCGACCCGTTAAAATTGCTTAGCCGAGGTCCTGGAAGCCTAACACGGCGTGATCTTGCCCGAAATTCGGCCTCTATACTTCCATTTTAGGTACCAGGCGCTCATAGTGTGTTGGTCCCACTAGTCAGTGTACTGGTCCCACTCGCTAGTGTACTGGTCCCCCTAGTCAGTGTACTCATCCAGTTACCCCCCGTTTTCCAAAACACCATCGGCACGTATAAGGGGGGGACTCCTGAGAGAGATGAGGTATATGGCAGCGCAACACCAATCCGCTCCGCGCTGGTTCCCATGTCGGCTACGGATGAATAAAACCAGCCTGTCCCCCCTGGAGCTCACGAGACACGGAATTTTTTCTAAGTGCCAACGGCTCTTCCGAGCAAACGTGTCCGCTCCGGCTGGTTCCCCCGTCGGCCTCGAATGACGAAAAATGCCGGTCTCCGCCCGGAGCTCATGACAAACGAAAAATTTTCTAAGTGCCAACGGCACTAGCGAGCGAATGTGTCCGCTCGGCGCTGGTTCCCGGGTCGAACCCGGAAGACGAAAAACGCCGGTCCTCGCCCGGAGCTCATGACAAACGAAAAATTTTCTAAGTGCCAACGGCACTAGCGAGCGAATGTGTCCGCTCGGCGCTGGTTCCCGGGTCGAACCCGGAAGACGAAAAACGCCGGTCCTCGCCCGGAGCTCATGACAAACGAAAAATTTTCTAAGTGCCAACGGCACTAGCG